>NC_057794.1:305478361-305706490 GCF_018294505.1 Triticum aestivum
CCACGACAGCTGCGACACGAGATTCCAGTCGGAAAACATCCATGGCAACTTCGTCGTTCACCGGAGAATTGACGGGGTCAAGGTTTGGCTCCAGTCGGCTGGTTTCCTCTTCAAAGTTTTGACAAAATTCTGCAAGGGTGATCACTAAGTCAAGGGGATAGTCGAATGGAAAAAGCCACAGTTGGAAATATTTGCCAAACACGGAGGTTTACCTTCAAGCATAAGAAACAGCTTCTTGGCAAAGCCACTCAGGAAGGCCTCCAGCTCAGTTTTCTTCTCAGTCAATTTGCTGACTTGGTCAGTCAAGGCAGCTTTGTCAGTTCTCAGTCGACTGACTTCCTTGTTGGCAATCCCAAGAGCAGTTTTCAGATTGGTATTGTCTTGTTCGAGCTTGGTGACTGAAGCTAACTTCTCGTCAGCAAGCTTGATCTTCTCAGCTAGCTCAAGGTCTTTCTTCTGCTGGGCCTCCCTTACCTTACCTGCAAGTTACAGCGAGATCAGATGCCAAAACAAGCAAGGGGAAAAGCAGTCGTCAGGGTCTCACCAAACATACCTTCGGTCTCCTCCTTTGCCTTTCTCAGCTTCTCCTGAACCAGCTTCAAGCTCAGCTCGACTTGAGTATGTTTTTGTTCCAGCTCTGAGTAGCGAGCCACAAGATCACAGGAGTTCTGCGAAGAACCAATCGACTAAATGTCAAATGTAACTCACTTCCGAGTGAAAAAGGGAAAAACACACGTTTCTAAGACTACAGCCGAATACAAGCATTCGACCGTAGTCTCGGGGACTACACCCAGTGGGTGCACTCAGCATGCCCCCACTAATCCTGTTGAAGACAAAGTCGACCAGTCGACCTCAAAAAAAAAAACAGTGTGCGAGATGCATTCTCTAAGACTGTGATCAACTGCAAGCAGTCGACCACAGTCTCGGGGACTACACCCAGTGGGTGCACTCAGCGTGCCCCCACCGGTTTGCGAAATCCAGTCGACCAGTCGACTGACAGAAAGATTGACATCATAAAGCCTAAGACCGACTGCCAGCAGTCGACCTTAGCCTTGGGGACTACACCCAGCGGGTGCACTCAGCGTGCCCCCGCTAACACGGAGTTTATTCGACACACCCAGTGGGTGACTAATACAAATTCCGGAAAAGAAAAGTTTTTGGTAGCATATCCAACAGAACAAACAGCGGTCGACTGACCTGGACATTGCTTTGGAGGGCAGAACTGGCGTCATAGGCTGCCTGGCTCGCGTCCCGGATGGTCTTCAGCTGCTCCATCATGAGTCCCGCCTGGCGTATCGCCTCCTTCGCTGCGCCAGCTTGGTCCTCTGGGACGTGGTGCGTCGTGAAGAGGGAAGGCTGCTGAACACTCGTCAGTGGATTCGCGAAGGACACCGTGTGTCGAGCGGTGTTCTCTTCCTCCACAGTCAGAATTTCAGGCGCCGGCACATCCTGAGGCACCTTACTGGCGGACGCTTTCCGACTCCTCCTGTGCTTCAGCGGCTCTTCATCCTCATCATCATCAGGAAGATCGATAACAGTGTTGGGTGGAGCTGCGGAGAAGGATCAGGATCAGAGATCGCGAGTCAGTCGACTAAGAATGGTATTAAGAACACAGTACCTGGATTCGAAGTTGCTGCATCCTCCATCTCATGGTCATCGGCCCGGGCCGAGGTCTCAGAAGTAGCAGCACTGCAACTCCAAAGGATCAGTCGACTAACCTCAGCGTCGACCAGAGATTAAGTTCGCACAGAATAAGAAAATATGAGCAACACAATTACCCTGATATGGTGGGGATGGACACCTTCATCTTCGGCAGGAGCTTGGTCGGCTTCGATGAGGCCGCCCTGGGCTGCTTCGGCGCCTTTTCAGTCGGCGCCGGAGAGGTGGTCCGAGGGCGCTTGGTCGACTGAGTGGCGGTCGCAACCCCCTTACCACGTTCGGTCGAAGGGTCGTGGACAAGCTTCGACCGCCTTTCTGAGCGCGGTGGAACGACCTCCTCCTCCTCTTCTTCCTCGTCCTCGATGTCATCTTCATCACCTTCATCATCATCGTCGTCGTCATCATCCCCTGCAGCATCCGAGTCCCATTCCTCCTCTTCCTGGCTCTCGCCCCCGCTCGCCTCGCCTTCCTCAGTCGAGGCTTGTGCCCCATTGGGCATCGAGTACAGCTCGGTGAGGGCCTAGCAGATGCCCAAACAAGGATCAGTCGACCAGTCGGCAGGGTTAACAGAAATGAATACGACAAGGACTCAGTGGAGGGCAGAGCAAGTGTACCTTGTTTGGGTCGCTGTTGTGGTCGAGTGGAGGAATCCTTCTGGCTCCGCGCGGATTGTCCCTGTTTCCGGTAACGGCTACCATCCATCTTTCCAGAGTGACATCGTCGACTTCTTCTGGATGGACTCTAGTCTCGTCTTCGGGCCCACAGTACAACCACATGCAGTGGCTCCGGAATTGAAGGGGTTGGATGCGACGCCTGAGGAAGACCTCCAGAAGATCCATGCCCGTCACCCCCTCCCGAACCAACTGCACCACGCGCTCCATCAACATCTTCACGTCGGCTTTCTCCTCCGGAATCAGCTTCAGAGGGGAGGGCTTGTTCACTCGGTCCATGGTAAACGGAGGGAGTCCACTCGACTGCCCTGGCGTCGACTGGACCTGGCAGTAGAACCAAGTCGACTGCCAGCCTCTAACGGACTCGGGAAAGCTCATGGGCGGGAAGGTGCTATTATTCCTCACCTGAATCCCCAGGCCCCCACACATTTGGATGACTCGGGTCTTCTCATCACCTGGGCTCGCCTTCTTCACGGTCTGAGAGCGACACGTGAAGATACGTTTGAACAAACCCCAGTGCGGTCGACAGCCCAAGAAACCCTCACACATGGACACGAATGCAGCAAGATAGGCAATGGAGTTTGGGGTAAAGTGGTGGAGCTGCGCTCCAAAGAAATTCAAGAAGCCACGGAAGAAAATGCTTGGGGGCAAGGAAAACCCACGATCAACATGAGTGGCCAAAAGCACACACTCACCCTCTTCTGGCTGTGGCTGCCACTCCTTCCCCGGCAACCTCGCAGCTCCGTGAGGGATCAAGCCCTCGTCGGCCATGTCGAGGAGGTCCTTCTCCGTGATGGTCGACTGGATCCAGTCTCCTTGGACCCAGCCTTTCGGCAGGCGGGATCTGGACGAGGACCCTCTGCGGCTGGTGGATCTCCCCTTCGCCTTCTCTGATGCCGACGCCTTCTTGGCACGCTCCAGCGCCGCCGTCTTCTCCTTGGCCATGGTCGCCGGTGAGATGCACGAAGGGAAGTGGTGCGGGGGCGAGAGCGAGCACGCTGAGCAGGGAGGAAGGAAGCAGAGGGAGAGAGGGAGAATGCTGAGGCGCAGCACAGAAATCCTCGCCGGGCACATTTATAAGGTCCCTTCCGAGTGGCTGACATGTGGGCCCGGTCGATCTAATCATATCTGGGAGCAGTTATGAGGACTGGATACGTGGCGAAAAAGGCGGCGCGGAGATCGAGGCGTCTATGCCCCGTCCCATCCGAACGCCGCGGTCTGCCCCGCTTCGCGCGCGCCCCCAAATTTCGCACCCCGCGGAATCCGCGAGCAACAAATCAGTCTGTCAGACGCGGTGTTTCCGGCGATCCGTCGCTCGGAGATCGTCGAAGCTCGAAAGATCACTCGACGCAAAAATAGAATGGATCGAGTCGACCGAAGACAAATTGCTCCCTGTCAACGAAGAGATTCTTTGATCCAGAACAGTGCACAACTAGAGCGCAAAGGTTAATCGGAAACGACATCAACTCCTTCTTCACTCGAAGCCTCAATCCATTCGGGGGCTAATGATGGGGTTATGTACCTAGGGTAGGGTCATGGACCTGTTCCAAGTAACTTACCCTAGGACATCCCTAGAAGAGGTCGCCTTCCAGTCGACCAACGAGGATTCACTCGACTGGCCTGAAGGACTCGACCACGAAGACTCACTCGACCACCAGGAGGTCAAGAGGCACTCTGCACCGCAACGGCCTGTAATTAAGTAGACTTTATGATAGTAAAGGCACTTTATGTGGGGCGTTACCAGTAACGCCCCACACTTAACTCACCTTAAACCCTCTCCTACGTGGGCTGGCTGGGGTCCTGGCGCACTCTATATAAGCCACCCCCCTCCACAGGCAGAAGGGTTCGGCACCTTGTAATCCATACATTCATAATCCACTCGACCGCCTCCGGGCTCCGAGACGTAGGGCTGTTGCTTCTTCCGAGAAGGGCCTGAACTCGTACATCCTTTGTGCTTACAACCTCTCCATAGCTAGGACCTTGCCTCTCCATACCTACCCTCCACTCTACTGTCAGGCTTAGAACCACGACAGCACCCGAATGGAGTGATGAAAGCTGTTTTTACCTCGTCGGGTCCGTACAGACGGATCTGGTGGTACCCGGAGTAGGCGTCTAGAAAAGACAGTCTCTCGCATCCCGCAGTCGAGTCAACAATTTGATCTATGCGAGGGAGAGGAAAATGATCTTTCGGGCAGGCCCGGTTGATGTGCTTGAAATCAATGCACATTCGGAGCGATTTGTCCTTCTTAGGAACCATGACGACATTAGCGAGCCACTCGGAGTGGTATATCTCTCGGATAAATCCTGCCGCCAACAGTCGAGCCACTTCCTCACCAATGGCTTTTCTCTTCTAGACGGCGGACCGCCGAAGATGCTCTTTGACTGTTTTTGCAGATGAGTCGACTCTTAGGCGATGCTCAGCCAGTCCCCTAGGAACACCTGGCATGTCAGCGGGCTTCCATGCAAAAATGTCCCAGTTCTCACGGAGGAACTGGATGAGCGCTTCTTCCTATTTCGGGTCGAGTGTTGTGGAGATGTGGGTCGGAGCTGCATCGGGGTCGGTCGGGTGAATGTGAACAGGCTTCGTCTCACCGGACGACTGAAATGCAGATTCTGTGGCGGGTTTCTTGGATCGCAGCAAGTCACTCGGATCTGCGTTTTGCTTGTATTCTTCGAACTCGACCGCTGTCACCTGGGAATCAGCAATCTTTGAGCCCTTCTGAAAGCACTCTTCTGCCTTTTTCCGATCACCGGTGACAGTGATCACTCCTTTGGGGCCGGGCATCTTCAATTTGAGGTACACGTAACATGGTCGAGCCATGAACCGTGCATAAGCTGGTCTCCCCAAAATGGCATGATATGCACTCTGAAAATCCACGACCTCAAACGTCAACTTCTCTTTGCGAAAATGTTTCGAATCACCAAACACCACGTCCAGAGCTATTTGGCCGAGTGACTCGGCTTTCTTCCCTGGTATAACTCCATGAAAGCTCATGTTACTGGTGCTCAGTCGGGACATCGGAATGCCCATTCCTTTCAGTGTGTCTGCATACAACAAATTCAGCCCACTACCACCGTCCATCAGCACTTTTGTCAGTCGAGTGCCTTCGACAACTGGGTCGACCACCAAAGCTTGCCTCCCAGGGGTGGCAATATGAGTCGGGTGATCAGATTGGTCGAATGTGATGGGTGTTTGGGACCATCTCAGATAATTTGCTTTTGCTGGGGCAACCATGTTCACCTCACGGTTAATAACTTTCAATCGACTCTTGCTTTCCACATCCGCAAAGATCATCAGAGTGGAGTTGATATGCGGATATCCTTCCTCACTGTCCTCCTTGTCTTCGGCCTTGTCCGACTCCTTCTCCTTGTCTTTAGACTGTTTTCCTTGAAACTGCTGGATCAGGAGCCGACATTGGCGAGTGGTATGCTTCGGGTAGATGATATTCCCCTCTTCGTCTTTCTTCGTGTGGATGTGACACGGCATATCCATCACGTCGTTCCCTTCTTTATCCTTTACCTTCTTAGGGTTCCAGGATCCTTTTGGTTTCCCTTTAAACTTTCCCTGAGTCACGGCTAGAGCCTCTCTAGGAGCTGCCGGTTCAGCCTTCCGCTTCTGTTTCCGACTGGTGTTTCCCTTTTCCGACTGACTCGGCTTGTGCTTGCCACTTCAGAGTCGGTCTTCTTCTTCGCCGTTGGCGTACTTGGTAGCAATCTCCATCATTCGACTCAAGGTCATGTCACCGGTTCGACCAAATTTCAAACTCAATTCTCTGTTCTTGACACCATCCTTAAAGGCGCAGACTGCCTGATGATCAGACACATTCTCCACAGTATGGTGCAAAGTGATCCATCTCTGAATATACTCCCTGAGAGTCTCATTGGTCTTCTGTACGCAGACTTGCAGCTCCGTCAATCCAGCCGGTCGCTTGCAAGTTCCTTCAAACATTCTGACGAACACTCGGGACAGATCTTCCCAAGTGTAAATGCTGCTAGGAGGTAATTGAGTCAACCATGCCCTGGCAGAACCTTCCAGCATGAGGGGCAAATGCTTCATGGCCACCTCGTCGTTCCCACCACCAATCTGAACCGCCACTCGGTAGTCCTCAAGCCAAGTTTCAGGCTTAGACTCACCAGTAAACTTGCTGACTCCTGTTGCCAACCTGAAATTGGGAGGGATCACTGCGGCTCTGATAGCTCTGCTGAAACATTCAGGACCAGAAACATGCACTCGACTGCTTGTGGGCGCCTCTCTGTCGAGTCCACCTCGATGGGCTCTGTTCCGGTCGACCAAGCCTTGCACGATAATGGATCGCGCGTCGAAGCCCGGTTCTCTGGGGTCGACTGGAACTCTTCGCCCCGCACTGAGCTGACGTCTGTCATCTTGCTGCCGAGGAGCGTAAGACCCACCCCTCGGAGGGGAATTGGGCACTCGACGCCCATCATCTCGGTCGTGTCGGTCTCCATATTGGTCTCGCCGATTCTCGCGCCCTTCACGCCGCGGAGGCGATCTGGGGCTGTGAGCCGACTGAACCGTATTCACAGCGACGGATCAACTGTGAATTCTGTTGCGCGACTGCGACACGGCCGAATTCTGATCGCCTAGTGCCCGGAGCAGATCCCTGATCTGCATCAAGCCTCTGCCAGCTTTCGACTGAGAAGGCTGGATGGACTCTTCAATACGGGTCATAGCTGCTAAATTCTGGACTGGGGTTCGATATACCTGAGTCGGCGGAAAGAGTTGACGTCGACTGGTGTCGGGAACTCGTTGCCGCGCGCGCTCGTCGAGTGCTCGCTGAAGATTCTCCAGTCGAGTGCGTTCGGCCAAATTGGCTAAACGTGCCTCCTCCAAGGCGCGAGCCTCGGGGGTTTCTCCTGCGATGGGAGTACGCAGGACATCCACGTTCCTGCGGCGAAGTTCCTCTCTTTGCAGAGAGTCGAGTGGCTCGGGCTGGTACTCTTCGTGGTCTCGTGCGGGGTCGCCTCCGTCGCCTGCCCCACCATCACGGGCGAAGCCAGGGGGACTGCGGGGCCCGTCGACCATCAGGATTTCCGCCGCTGGATCACTGCTATCGCACTCGGATGCAGTCTCTACGGAGCCAGTCGACAGATCGAACAGGCCGTAGAGAGATTCGTCGGGCTCGATTGCCGCAACTTGGGTGGTGGCCGTCTGGCGAGCCACCGCGTGCCTCACCCACCGCTGAAGCCTCGACCGGCCCGAGCGCTTGCGCTGGCGGGAGACCGGGAGGGTGGTCGATGGGGGAGTCGACTGATACGGGGTCGACGGTTGCCGCAGCAGAACGCCGCGGACACATGCGCGAAAATGCATCGCACCGAGGACGGGGAGCGCATCGACGTCGAGTGGAGCCTCCTGGAGCCAGGCGGAGTCGTCGGCGACGAAGGTGAGAGCACCGAGACGGATCTCTCGACCCTCAACCAAAACTCCAGCAGCCACCATGATGGAAGTACTCGGAAGAATCGCAACTTCTCCACAAAATCGCTAAAACACCGGCCCCACGGTGGGCGCCAACTGTCGTGGTTCTAAGTCTGACAGTAGAGTGGGGGGTAGGTATGGTGAGGCAAGGTCCTAGCTATGGAGAGGTTGTAAACACAAGAGATGTACGAGTTCGGGCCCTTCTCGGAGGAAGTAAAAGCCCTACGTCTCGGAGCCCGGAGGCGGTCGAGTGGATTATGTGTATATGGATTACAAGGTGCCGAACCCTTCTGCCTGTGGAGGGGGGTGGCTTATATAGAGTGCGCCAGGACCCCAGCCAGCCCACGTAATGAAGGGGTTAAGGTGTATTAAGTCCGGGGCGTTACAGGTAACGCCCCACATAAAGTGTCTTTACTATCATAAAGTCTACTTAATTACAGGCCGTTGCAGTGCAGAGTGCCTCTTGACCTTCTGGTGGTCGAGTGAGTCTTCGTGGTCGAGTCCTTCGAGTCAGTCGAGTGAGTCTCTCGTAGGTCGACTGGAAGGTGATCTCTTCTAAGGGTGTCCTTGGGCAGGGTACTTAGATCAGGTCTGTGACCCTACCCTAGGTACGTGACTCCATCAACGGGAGATCGACCCCCCGAAAAGCAATCAAAGCGTCGGCGCAAATGCCGACCCAAACCCCGCCTCGACAAAAACCCAGCCATAGAGCAGGACGAGCCGGTAGAAGACGAGCAAGCCTTAGAGCAACCGTCCGAACGGGGCAACACGGATAGAGAAACCGAACATCCCTCCTCCGGCGAAAACGGCATTCCGGACGACCTCACGCCGGATAAACCTATGGAGCAGAAGAATCTTCACGAGAGGCTCGTTGCAACTGCACACAGCCTAAAAAAGCAGAAGCGGAAGCTAAAAACAGCGGAAGATGCACTCCGGATTAGATGGAGCAAAGTAATCAATACCGCAGATAAATACAGCGATAGTCGGCGCACTAAAAGCTATCCGAAAAGAAAGCTACTGCCTGAATTCGACGAAGAGGCCCTAGAGCCCTCGCATTCAAAAAATGAAAAAGCCACACGGTCGGATAGACGACCCCATAAAGCGGCAAGCGGCGCCGCACCTAAATCGGCATGCGACCCACTTAAGGATTCACATCATGGCCCAGTTAGGTCCATTTATGGGCCAAGAAAGCAAGCGCTCGTAAGCAATGCAATAAAGCCATCATCCGAATCCGGCACACCCAAATACAGGGGTGCCGCACACCCCCTATGTTTCACCGATGAGGTCCTAGACTATGAATTTCCAGAGGGATTCAAACCCGTAAACATAGAGGCATATGATGGAACAACAGACCTTGGAGTCTGGATCGAGGATTATATCCTCCACATACACATGGCTAGAGGAGATGATCTCCATGCCATAAAATATTTACCCCTTAAGCTTAAAGGGCCAGCCAGGCATTGGCTTAAAAGCCTTCCTGAAAACACAATTGGAAGTTGGGAAGAGCTCGAGGATGCTTTCCGAGCAAATTTTCAAGGGACCTATGTCCGCCCTCCGGATGCAGACGATCTTAGTCACATAACTCAACAGCCCGGAGAATCAGCTCGACAGTTCTGGAATAGATTCCTCACTAAAAAGAATCCGATAGTCGACTGTTCGGACGCCGAAGCCTTAGCAGCTTTCAGGCATAACGTCCGAGACGAATGGCTCGCCAGACACCTCGGCCAAGAAAAGCCAAGAACAATGGCCGCACTAACAAGCCTCATGACCCACTTTTGTGCAGGAGAGGACAGCTGGTTGGCAAGGTGCAGCCCCAGCGACCCAAGTACATCCGAAACTAGGGATGGAAACGGAAAACCGCGACACAACAAGGACCATCATCGGACTAAGGAAAAAAGTCCGAAGAGCATGGCAGTCAATGTCGGGTTCAAAGGTTCATGACAAAATCAGACAAAACCACCCCTCCAGGATAACAGGGACGATCCATCCAACTTAAATAAAATCCTGGATAGGATATGTCAGATACACAGTACTTTCGGGAAGCCTGCTAACCATACCCACAGAGATTGTTGGGTTTTCAAACAATCCGGCAGACTCAATGTCGAACACAAGGGGCTCGACACACCAAGCAAAGACGAGGACGAACCCCAAAAGCAGAGCACCAGGAAACAAAAGAACTTCCCACAAGAAGTAAAAACAGTGAACTTTACATAACAAAACGTGCGGCGCCCATAAAGGTACGCACCACACGGCCTATCCCCAAAGGGTCCCGCCACTGGTTGTCAAAACCAATCATCTTCGATCAGCTAGATTATTCTAGAAATATCAAGAATACAGGCTGGACTGCCTTGATACTCGATCCAATAATTGGCGGACTCCGGTTTTCAAATGTCCTTATGGACGGCGGCAGTGGACTAAACCTGATATATCAGGATACAATCCATCACATGGGGATAAACTCAGCAAGAATCCGCCGCAGCAAAACCTCCTTTCAAGGGGTAACACCTGGTCCGGACACCCATTGTATGGGTTTTCTCCGGCTTGAAGTTATATTTGGCTCTGCCGATAACTTCCGCCGCGAAAAGCTGACCTTCCATATCGTCTCGTTCTCAAGTCGCTATCAAGCACTACTGGGACGCGAAGCTTTCGCCCGCTTTACCACAATACCGCATTATGCATCTCTCACGCTTAAGATGCCCGGTCCACGAGACATCATCTCTTTAAATGGGAAGCACCAAAGTGCACCTCCCCAAGCGGAGGACTGTGCGGCCGCTTTGACAGCCCCACAGTAAAATGGCCTCACCGGCCAAAAAACTTCGAAATAGGTCATTAAAGACCACGAACTCGGATCGACGAGTTCGGGACAAAATCATCATTGATGCAGGCTTAGTGGCCATATACCCCCACTAGGGGCTCCATGCATATACAATAAGAGACAATAAAGCTCAATCTTATATATTTTACTTTATACTTTGTTTATTTTAAACTTTTGTTCGGCACGACCCGTTTTCAACTCAGTTCCTCTCTTTTACAGATGAACGTCGTGCGGCGCCCGTCCAGGATACGGCACAACGGAGACACAGGCGCAGACGTGCGGTAGGGACCCGTCCTAAAGGATTCTTTTTAGATTAAGACCCTGCGTAAACCTTTTTTTACTGTCTCTTGTTGATACACATCCCCTGGTTTTTTCTGATATAACCAAAGGAGGAGGCTAGCGTCTTGGCATGTGGCCACGTCAGAATTTTTGCACGTACCTGGACACTATGGGCTTTTTTAATAATAAAGAGTGTTGTTTCGTCCGCACTCATAAAGACCGAACACCTTAGGGAGTGTTCGGCGTCGCGAGTTTTGGCATTATATGCATCAGCTCCGAATCATGTCTTTGGTCAAATGTTGGGTTGCCCGGCTCCTGAGTTCGGCTACCTTACGTTCCGCTCTATCGGCTAAGGTAGCACTAGGAGAACTACTGCGATTGTGCCCCGGTTCGGCCGGGCAACCACCTCAGTAGAGAAAGCTGAAAACCGACTGTCATGATGTAGCGTGAGACTGGTCAGCCACTTGATGACCTATTGGAATCTATCGGATTCCTCTGCTTTAACGAAGGGCCACTTCCCGGTCAGGCACATACGCGCCCCGAACTCGGGCGAGCGCAGTCGCCACCAAGAGGCTACCTAAATAGTCTCACTGTCAAGCTCCTATGGCTAAGTGAAAGTGTTAAAGCATTATAGTCCGGTTGCCTGGCCCGCTGCACTATCACCTCCCTTGTAGGACCAAGACGTTGGGTTAAGTGTGAAAATGCGTCTTCTACGAGCACCCCCGCACTATATGCGTGGGGGCTGAAGCCAACGACTGCCATCTTTCAGATTTTGTATATATATATATCTTAAAACGGCCGCACAGGAGGTGTTCCCAATACTTGAAGGCACAAGTATAAAAAAGGCCACTACAGTTTATCAAAATATTACTTTATAATTACATATGCTATCATAACATAGCATCTTTTGAGCACTGCGTCTCTATTACACAAACGCCTTCAAGGACTTCCTGAAAATAGTGCTCGGAGGGTACTCGGCTTTTGTCCGAATCTCGAGATGCAACAACGGTGGTCTCCATCTCTGCCCAGTATGTCTTGACACGGGCAAGAGCCATCCTTGCGCCCTCTATGCATGCTGACCTCTTCATTGCATTAATACGCGGCACCGCGTCAAGGAATTGCTGCACCAAGCTGAAATAACTCTTCGGCTCCGATCTCCCCGGCCATAGATGACCCATGACGTGCTTCATGGCGAGTCCGGACAACCTATTTAGTTCGGCCCATTGAGCCAAATGATCGTCCACTGCCAGTGGACGCTCTGGATTGTGAAACTGCGACCAGAAAAGCTTTTCCACTTCGCGATCTTTCTGATCTCGAAAGTGTTCAGTCGCATCAGCAGCACTCGCTGCCAAATCCAGATAGGTATCCTCCACACTTCACATCAGGTCCAACGGAGCAAACTTCGGATCGCAAAATTTCCTTCGCAGCATAAAGGGCTTTTCAGCCGCAATCTGTTCGGCCTGACGTAGCTCCTCCTTCGCAGCTCTCATCACAGAGCGCGCGTCCTTGGCATTGGCAACGGCCTTCTCTAAGTCCGTCTGTTTCGCCTGGTCTTCTTTCTCAAGAAGTCTGCAACGGTCTGCAACACTCTTTAGCTTTTCGGCCATCTCGGCCATCTCTTCCTTGCTTCGGCAATGAGCAGCTTGTTCGGCTCTCAACTCTTCAAGGGCTTTCTTGGCAGCCGCATCACTTTCTCTGGCTTGTTCTTTAGCTCGGGAAAGTTCTGCCCTAAGACTCTCCACGGCGGCCGCACCATCTGCGTCAAGCACACACATCGTAAGACACTGGCATAAAACTGTTCTTACCTGATGCCGCCCGAGGAATTACATACCTTGAGCCTCATCAAGCCGCTTATTAACAAGCGTGATGTCGACATCTACCACGTCCAGTCGCCACTTTAGTTCGGCAAAATCTTCAATTCGGCTCGATTCCGGACACCCTGCCGCCTACATTCAAAGGCGACATCTTAGACCTGGGATTATGATCCTCCGCGTGCCGTCGTTTCTTGACGACGCGCAGAGTCTCAGGGGCTACTATCTACACAGGGCGCATCTTATTCATGCGCAACTGACAAAAAATGTACATTATCTAATGTACCTCAAAACCCATCAGTAAACTTTTGACGGCCTCATGCAATCCGCTCTCTGCGGATGAGATCCTTTCAATCACCGTGCCCATCAATGCACGGTGCTCCTCCGAGATAGAAGCTCGCCCCAGCAGAATCTTTAGCTCCTCCGGCCGAGCACCAGACGGTGCCGGACTTGTCCCATGACCTCTTTCGAAGGCCGGCCGCGGAGAACCTCAGGGGGCCACATAGCTATCTTCAGCCCCTGCCGGATTCAGAGAAACCCTCCGCGACGACACCTCAGGGTCGCCCACCTCGCTAGGAGGCACGGCAGGGGGAGGCGTCCCGCTCTCCATCATCTCCGGAAGGAGATCCCCCGAAGACGAGCTCTACTGAGAAGGGCTGAGGTCCGAGCTACAAGGTAAAAATTCGGTTAATCTTCTCGGATATAAATCAAGGATTTCTCTCATCCCTCAAAAGGAAAATCTTTCTCTACTTACGACTCGCTAGAGGGATGATCCCCTTGAGGGCGTAGTCTGGCCGAGGAACTCCCTGGCGTCGGATCCTCTGACGAGGATTTTTCCCCCCGCTTTGAGGCCATGGTTTCCGAGTCGTCAGAGGCGGCTCTCTTCTTCCCCTTAGGAGAGGAATTGTCGATTCCTCCCTTTGGAGCAGCCTCCTTCGAGGAGGCCATAGCTTCCTTGTCCTCCCCCTTCAAAGGCATTATTTCCAGCATCCTGACCAGCACAGGATCCGGCCTGGTTTCAGGAAGGGGAGCCGGACACCTGATCAGCTTTGCCTTCGCTATCCACTCCTGTTTAAAAGGACGCTCTTTTAGGGGCAAGTTTATGACAATTATACGGATAGAAGGTCCGGGCACAAGGTTGCTTACTTGAGTATTCGGGCGATTGCAGCTTAGGCCTGCGTCCTCGGTTAAATCCGGACACATCTCTTGTGATCCGAAGAACAGTTTATACATCTCCGTGGGCGTTGCGCCCATGAAATTCTGGAGAGCTCGCGGTCCCTCTGGATTAAACTCCCACAGGCGAAGGGAGCGACGTTTGCCGGGCAATATTCGGCGAATCAGCATGACCTGCGTCACCTTGACTAGGCTGAGGTCTCCTTCCAAGAGATCCTTAATGCGGCCCTGTAACAAGGGCACGTCTTTGGGCAAACCCCAATCTAACTCTCTGTTAACCCATGACGCTAGCCGTGGTGGGGGACCCGAGCGAAAGGCAGGAAGCGCCACCCACTTGGTGCTCCGGGGAGTGGTGATATAAAACCACTCTCGTTGCCACAAGCCTAGCTCCTCTTGAAAAGAGCCCTTGGGCCATGGAGCATCAGCATTTTTGCTTATAACAGCGCCTCCGCACTCTGCATGCCGTCCCTTGATCATCTTCGGCTCCACTTTGAAAGTCTTGAGCCATAATCTGAAGTGAGGGGTAACACGGAGGAACGCTTCGCATACAACGATAAACAAGGAGATATGGAGGATGGACTCCGGAGAGTCGTGAAATTCCAGCCCGTAATAAAACAACAGTCCCCTCACAAAGGGATCCATCGGGAAGCCTAACCCCCGAAGGAAGTGAGACACGAACACTACGCTCTCACCGGGCTGGGACTGGGGATAGCCTGCCTTTGAGCAGGCAACCTGTGCGAAATTTCGGCGGTCAAGAACTTAGCCTCTCTCAACTTTAGCACGTCCTCCTCCGTGATGGAGGAGGGCATCCATCGGCCTTGAAGGTCGGAACCGGACATTGCCGAAGGTCTGAGGCACCCGGAATCTGGAGCCTAGGGTGTTGGAACTCGAGGCGACGGGCGAACTTGTTTTGGGATTGGAGAAAAGGAGTAAGGCCCTGGTCTCTTTATAAGAGGTTGAATACCAGGAGCCCTCCCCGTAACCGTTTGGGACTCGCCTTTAATCGAGAAAACATGCTAACGGGCACGATTGGGTTACCCACGTCCGTATTGATGAGAATCCCGTAAAAGGGGGGCACACGATCTCTGCTTTAACAAGACGTGCCAAGGAAACTACCTCGCAAAACACGCTGAGGTGGAAAAGTGAAATCGATTCGAGCAAAGAACTTGGCTGTAGTGTGATGGCGCATTATGGAATACATCAGCAGATTTGATTTGTGTTAATATTATTCTCTCTATGGCAATATGTGGAAGCTTATTTTGCAGAGCCGGACACTGCTCTTGGTGTTTACAATCTTCTATGAAGGACTTGGAGGAGGAACCCGCCTTGCAATGCCGAAGACAATTTGCGCGCCGGACTCGTCGTCATTGAAGCCTGGTTCAGGGGCTACTGTGGGAGTCCTGGATTAGGGGGTGTTCGGGTAGCCGGACTATACCTTCAGCCGGACTCCTGGACTATGAAGATACAAGATTGAAGACTTCGTCCCGTGTCCGGATGGGACTTTCCTTGGCGTGGAAGGCAAGCTTGGCGATGCGGATATTCAAGATCTCATACCATTGTAACCGACTCTATGTAACCCTAACCCTATCCGGTGTCTATATAAACCGGAGGGTTGTAGTCCGTAGGCAAAAAACTCCATATACAACAATCATACCATAGGCTAGCTTCTAGGGTTTAGCCTTCTTGATCTCGTGGTAGATCTACTCTTGTACTACCCATATCATCAATATTAATCAAGCAGGACGTAGGGTTTTACCTCCATCAAGAGGGCCCAAACCTGGATAAAACATCGTGTTCCCTGCCTCCTGTTACCATCCGGTCTAGACGCACAGTTCAGGACCCACTACCCGAGATCCGCCGGTTTTGACACCAACAGACGCCTTTGTCGGATTCGACGTGGTGGGCGTGCCTAAGAGTCCCCATATCCATCCCATATTTGGACTGGATATGACGGGTGCCGGTCGGCTGGGCATTTAAGGCCTGTTTGAAGCGTCTGTTTGGGTCGAAAAAATGTGACTGATCAGTGACTAGATGGCACACTCGCGCGTTCAAGAAGGGTTTGAGGGGTCCGGGCTGTAGATGCTCTTAGGGCATGTCCAACGTGGGTGCTTAGGATGAGCGCCAGGGTCAGATTCCCGGAGACTTAGCGGTTAATCTGCTGAATCCCGTTGTTACGTTGGGCGTCGATGCAAGAGTATGCGCCGAGCGCTTGGCTATTTTTCTGCCCGTTCGAAGCGCCCCAGTAGTAATAATTTGCCCACGCTGCCACGAAATTAGCGCTTGCCGTTGCAAGCCAAGGCGCTTAGGTGTTTCTGATTCCTTTTATAATTTTTATTTTTTGCGCTAAGCATCTATATTAGCATCTAGCATTGTAGATGCCCTTACGTCTCGTTCGTTTGATGAACCAGGTGCTTCAAGCTTTGATGTGGTTGAGCGAATGGAACGCTTCATGTTATCTAGAATTACACTACAATCACGTGACCATAGAAAAAAAAAGATACGTAAATTATTTATTCGGGTAGAGACGGCTGCGGTGTGCAGAACGTCTCACAGCGCTTTTACAAAGACAGACAAGTTCAAAACAAGCGTCAGCGTAGTTACAGATAAAACGTGTCCTTACTGTCCCCGTAATGCGTACCGTAACAGTACGCCGGAGTCTGTTTTCCGTTTGGGGTTAAGCCGAGCCTGAATTTAATCTCGGAGCCGACCGAGCCGAGCGGTCGGAGCCGGGGAGCTGGAGGCTACGCGGGCCGCGTCGGAGGAGACGTGGAGACGGGACCCACCACGTGGCCGCATCAAACACTCCCGCTGTGCGCGCGGGCCCGGTAGACCTTTCCGTGGCACGGCCTCGGTCCACCAATGTGGCCCAGGATCCTCTGCGGCTTTAAGGATCTGCCTGTGCCGACATACAAGTGTTTTTTTTAACACAGATGCAAGCGCTCATACTACGCACATACACTAACATATATGAACGCACACACGCATATCCTTCCGCTATGAGCACCTTCGAAAGACTGAGCCGACATGTCATCTTAAAATTTACGAAGTCACCGTAGACGCTTCGTTGTCGACGGGAACGTCTTCTTTCGCTGAAAGTGCATCGCCGGAAATTCTAAAATAAATTCAAAAATAATGCGAGCACCAGGAGTTGAATCTTGATGGATTGGGAATACCACTATCTCTCTAACCATCTGGTGGGTGCATTTGATGATTATTAGTGTACCGCACTAGTCCAATCTGTTAGTGAATCGCTCGCATTCGAAACGCAACATTGGTCGACAGTACATACAGTGTCTTTGAACCACCCGTGGTAATTTCTGAAAAGGAATCGTGTCATGTCATCAAGCGGTGGTAGGTAAGGTATAGCATCAACGTCGGAACGAGACATGCATGCATGCATGAGTTCCCGGTCGTGTTTTCTCGTGGAGGGTCATCATAACATAACATCCATGTATGTCCGGCCTTTGCGCGATCGCGTTGCTACACACGCGTAGGCGGCAGCTCCTGGGCGTGTGAGAGGCCGCTTATTACAAGGATGGACTAATACATACGGTCTAATCCCGAATCCTGGGTGCCAGCTAGACCTTAGCAGCAGCTATCTAACCAATTATTAGTAATCAATCGATCGATAGTAGCGTACATTGAGTTTGAGTTCCGACACGGACACACGGTGCTCACGAAGTTTCTTCTATAAAAAAATCAACAAGGGTTAGCCTTTGAATTGACCTTATTTTCTTCTGTAGTAGCGTACGTTGAGCAGCAGCTGTGGCCGGTACGTACGTACACGACGGCTGACGGATGAGTCGAGCGACGATGATCATCTGCGGAGAGACGACAAGGCCAGGCCAGCCCGTCCCTGCCTGTTATGTTAGCTGACTATTATAAATAATAATGCGAGGCATTTAGATTTGGAGGCGTCTGAACGCCGTACTTAATCGCACGGTCGGTCGGTCGGTCGACCTTCTCGACCCTGCATGCATCGGTTCGGTCGCTGTCTCGACAGGCCGTCGAGCACTGTTGGCGCTACGGAGGCTTCAGCCTTGCTACTGTAGCTCGTCTCCGGGCCGTGCGTGATATCTACCCGGCCGCTTGTACGTACATGCACGGATTTTCTTCTTCTTCTTTTACCATATGCTCCTGTAATTTACCTAATCTTCATTTTTTTTCTCTTTTTTTGCGGGACAAACGGGTATTTTATTCCTCTTCATTTTCTTCTGTTGCTACGAGTAAGCTCAACTACGTGCTTGGCCCTCGAGCGTCCACGTGAATGTATGACATAGGCAATGGGGACACACATGATAACTCCGTTCATGGGCTGCTATGATCGATGGGGCCGGGCCGGCCGTGTCTTCAAGTTTTCCCACGAGTTATGATTCTGGTGATGTAACTCCATCAAGTTGTCGCGGAGCTTTCCCACGAGGCATGATTTTTTGTTGGTTTAATCCCATCAAGTTGTCTACTTCAGCGTCGGCATCGCTAGTGATAAGTACTTCTTCCGTTCCATATTAGTTGTCGATGATTTAGTATAAAGTTGTACTAAATCAGCGACAACTAATATTGAATGGAGGGAGTATTGTTTATCAAATCCTCTAGTTAAGCGTCATTGGACTCACCAGTGACACTATTGTTAGAAGAAATACAGCGGCCACGTCCCTACCGTAGCATAGTCCAAGCAAACGACCTCGCACAACAACAAAAGGGCAGTGTTGGGCTGGAAGGGTCAAGGGCTATCGAAGGCGGCCAAAGAAGTCCTTGTCAAATCAGGATTACAAGCGACTCCAACGTTCACCATGAGTTGTTTTCAACTCTCAAAGAAAATGTGCCAGAATCTGACATCCATTTCTTCTAACTTCTGTTGGGGTTCAACTCATGGTGAGAACAAGGTTCATTGGGTTTTTTGGGACAAAATGTGCATGGCTAAGAGAGATGGTGGGATGGGGTTCCGAAATTATGAGGCATTTAACCAGGCTTTACTTGCGAAGCAAGCTTGGCGGATCCTCCAAGTTCCAGTTTCTCTTGTTGCTAGAGTTCTTCGTGCTCGGTACTTCCAACACTCTTCAATCATACAAGCTACATGTCCTTCTAATGGTTCTTTTACTTTCAGAAGTATTCTGCATGGCCGTGACTTGCTGAAAGAAGGATTGGTGTGGCGTGTTGGTGATGGCGCGCAAATTTTAATCCACCACGATAACTGGATCCTTCGAAAAGGATGCTTGAGGCCACTGCGTCAAACCTTCATCCAGGGCATAACAAGGGTGGCTGACTTGCTGAATGTAGATGGAACCTGCTGGGATGCGTCTAAAGTCGAAGCCATGTTCTCTGAGGATGATGCTACTGATATCATGCAAATTCCGGTGGGTGGAAGCGAGGTTCACGACTTCATGGCCTGGAACTACACGAAGGATGGAGTGTTCACTGTCTGCTCTGGTTAACACTTGGCCATGAATATTCGGAGGGCTAAATCTTGACGGCCGGAGGGCTCGTCGTCTGTCAATACCCACATAACCTGGCTTGCTCTATGGGGTGCCCATGTCCCAAATAAAGTGAAAATCCATGCGTGGAGGCTTATGTCTAATGGGCTGGCTGTTGGGGAACGTAGTAATTTCAAAAAAAATTCCTACGCACACGCAAGATCACGGTGATGCATAGCAACGAGGGGAGAGTATGATCTACGTACCCTTGTAGATCGCAACGGAAGCGTTGACACAACGTAGAGGAAGTAGTCGTACGTCTTCTTCCCGATCCAGCCGATCCAAGCACCGTTACTTCGGCACCTCCGAGTTCTTAGCACACGTACAGCTCGATGATGATCCCCGGGCTCCGATCCAGCAAAGCGTCGGGGAAGAGTTCCGTCAGCACGACGGCGTGATGACGATCTTGATGTTCTACCGACGCAGGGCTTCGCCTAAGCACTACAACGATATGATCGAGGTGGAATATGGTGGCAGGGGGCACCGCACACGGCTAAGGAACGATCTCAATAATCAACTTGTGTGTCTAGAGGTGCCCCCTGCCTCCGTATATAAAGGAGCCAAGGGGGAGGGGTGCGGCCAGCCCTATGGAGGCGCAGGAGGAGTCCTACTCCTACCGGGAGTAGGACTCCCCCCCAATCCTATTCCAAATAGGACTCCCAAGGGGAAAGAGAGAGAGAGGTGGCCGGCCACCTCTCCTAGTCCTAATAGGACTAGGGGAGGGGGGGAGGCGCGCAGCCCACTATGGGCAGCCCCTTTCACCTTTCCACTAAAGCCCAATAAGGCCCATATGACTCCCGGGGGTTTCCGGTAACCTCCCGGTAATCCGGTAAAATCCTGATTTCACCCGGAACACTTCCGATGTCCAAACATAGGCTTCCAATATATCAATCTTTATGTCTCGACCATTTCGAGACTCCTCGTCATGTCCGTGATCACATCCGGGACTCCGAACAACCTTCAGTACATCAAAATGCATAAACTCATAATAACTGTCATCGTAACGTTAAGCGTGCGGACCCTACGGTTCGAGAACAATGTAGACATGACTGAGACACATCTCTGGTCAATAACCAATAGCGGGACCTGGATGCCCATATTGGTTCCTACATATTCTACGAAGATCTTTTATCGGTCAAACCGCATAACAACATACGTTGTTCCCTTTGTCATCGGTATGTTACTTGCCCGAGATTCGATCGTCGGTATCCAATACCTAGTTCAATCTCGTTACCGGCAAGTCTCTTTACTCGTTCCGTAATACATCATCCCGCAACTAACTCATTAGTTGCAATGCTTGCAAGGCTTATGTGATGTGCATTACCGAGAGGGCCCAGAGATACCTCTCCGACAATCGGAGTGACAAATCCTAATCTCGAAATACGCCAACCCAACATCTACCTTTGGAGACACCTGTAGTACTCCTTTATTATCACCCAGTTACGTTGTGACGTTTGGTAGCACCCAAAGTGTTCCTCCGGCAAACGGGAGTTGCATAATCTCATAGTCATAGGAACATGTATAAGTCATGAAGAAAGCAAATAGCAACATACTAAACGATCGGGTGCTAAGCTAATGGAATGGGTCATGTCAATCAGATCATTCAACTAATGATGTGACCTCGTTAATCAAATAACAACTCTTTGTTTATGGTTAGGAAACATAACCATCTTTGATTAACGAGCTAGTCTAGTAGAGGCATACTAGTGACACTCTGTTTGTCTATGTATTCACACATGTATTATGTTTCCGGTTAATACAATTCTAGCATGAATAATAAACATTTATCATGATATAAGGAAATAAATAATAACTTTATTATTGCCTCTAGGGCATATTTCCTTCAGTCTCCCACTTGCACTAAAGTCAATAATCTAGATTAAACTGTAATGATTCTAACACCCATGGAGTCTTGGTGTTGATCATGTTTTGCTCGTGGAAGAGGCTTAGTCAACGGGTCTGCAACATTCAGATCCGTATGTATCTTGCAAATCTCTATGTCTCCCACCTGGACTAGATCCCGGATGGAATTGAAGCGTCTCTTGATGTGCTTGGTCCTTTTGTGAAATCTAGATTCCTTTGCTAAGGCAATTGCACCAGTATTGTCACAAAAGATTTTCATTGGACCCGATGCACTAGGTATGACACCTAGATCGGATATGAACTCCTTCATCCAGACTCCTTCATTCGCTGCTTCCGAAGCAGCTATGTACTCCGCTTCACATGTAGATCCCGCTACGACGCTTTGTTTAGAACTGCACCAACTGACAGCTCCACCGTTCAATGTAAACACGTATCCGGTTTGCGATTTAGAATCGTCCGGATCAGTGTTAAAGCTTGCATCAACGTAACCTTTTACGGTGAGCTCTTTGTCACCTCCATATACGAGAAACATATCCTTAGTCCTTTTTCAGGTATTTCAGGATGTTCTTGACCGCTGTCCAGTGATCCATTCCTGGATTACTTTGATACCTCCCTGCTAAACTTATAGCAAGGCACACATCAGGTCTGGTACACAGCATTGCATACATGATAGAGCCTATGGCTGAAGCATAGGGAACATCTTTCATTTTCTCTCTATCTTCTGCAGTGGTCGGGCATTGAGTCTGACTCAACTTCACACCTTGTAACACAGGCAAGAACCCTTTCTTTGCTTGATCCATTTTGAACTTCTTCAAAATCTTGTCAAGGTATGTGCTTTGTGAAAGTCCAATTAAGCGTCTTGATCTATCTCTATAGATCTTTATGCCTAATATGTAAGCAGCTTCACCGAGGTCTTTCATTGAAAAACTCTTATTCAAGTATCCCTTTATGCTATCCAGAAATTCTATATCATTTCCAATCAATAATATGTCATCCACATATAATATCAGAAATGCTACAGAGCTCCCACTCACTTTCTTGTAAATACAGGCTTCTCCGAAAGTCTGTATAAACCCAAATGCTTTGATCACACTATCAAAGCGTTTATTCCAACTCCGAGAGGCTTGCACCAGTCCATAAATGGATCGCTGGAGCTTGCACACTTTGTTAGCTCCCTTTGGATCAACAAAACCTTCTGGTTGCATCATATACAACTCTTCTTCCAGAAATCCATTCAGGAATGCAGTTTTGACATCCATCTGCCAAAGTTCATAATTATAAAATGCGGCAATTGCTAACATGATTCGGACAGACTTAAGCATCGCTACGGGTGAGAAGGTCTCATCGTAGTCAACCCCTTGAACTTGTCGAAAACCTTTTGCGACAAGTCGAGCTTTATAGACAGTAACATTACCGTCAGCGTCAGTCTTTTTCTTGAAGATCCATTTATTCTCAATTGCTTGCCGATCATCGGGCAAGTCAACCAAAGTCCATACTTTGTTCTCATACATGGATCCCATCTCAGATTTCATGGCTTCAAGCCACTTTGCGGAATCTGGGCTCACCATCGCATCTTCATAGTTCGTAGGTTCATCATGATCTAGTAGCATGACTTCCAGAACTGGATTACCGTACCACTCTGGTGCGGATCTTACTCTGGTTGATCTACGAGGTTCAGTAGTATCTTGTTCTGAAGTTTTATGATCATTATCATTAACTTCCTCACTTATTGGTGTAGGTGTCGCAGAAACAGTTTTCTGTGATGTACTACTTTCCAACAAGGGAGCAGGTACAGTTACCTCGTCAAGTTCTACTATCCTCCCACTCACTTCTTTCGAGAGAAACTCCTTCTCAAGAAAGTTTCCGAATTTAGCAACAAAAGTCTTGCCTTCGGATCTGTGATAGAAGGTGTATCCAATAGTTTCCTTTGGATATCCTATGAAGATACATTTCTCTGATTTGGGTTTGATCTTATCAGGTTGAAGCTTTTCCACATAAGCATCGCAGCCCCAAACTTTCAGAAACGACAACTTTGGTTTCTTGCCAAACCATAGTTCATAAGGCGTCGTCTCAACGGATTTTGATGGTGCCCTGTTTAACGTGAATGCAGCCGTCTCTAGAGCGTATCCTCAAAATGATAGCGGTAAATCAGTAAGAGACATCATAGATCGCACCATATCTAGTAAAGTACAATTACGACGTTCGGACACACCATTACGCTGTGGTGTTCTGGGTGGCGTGAGTTGCGAAACTATTCCACAATTTTTCAAATGTACACCAAACTCGTAACTCAAATATTCTCCTCCACGATCAGATCGTAGAAACTTTATTTTCTTGTTACGATGATTTTTCACTTCACTCTGAAAATCTTTGAACTTTTCAAATGTTTCAGACTTATGTTTCATTAAGTAGATATAACCATATCTGCTTAAATCATCTGTGAAGGTGAGAAAATAACGATATCCGCCACGAGCCTCAATATTCATCGGACCACATACATCTGTATGTATGATTTCCAACAAATATGTTGCTCTCTCCATAGTACCGGAGAACGGTGTTTTAGTCATCTTGCCCATGAGGCACGATTCGCAAGTACCAAGCGATTCATAATCAAGTGGTTCCAAAAGTCCATCAGTATGGAGTTTCTTCATGCGCTTTACACCGATATGACCTAATCGGCAGTGCCACAAATAAGTTGCACCATCATTATCAACTCTGCATCTTTTGGCTTCAACATTATGAATATGTGTATCACTACTCTCGAGATTCAATAAGAATAGACCACTCTTCAAGGGTGCGTGACTATAAAAGATATTACTCATATAAATAGAACAACCATTATTCTCTGATTTAAATGAATAACCGTCTCGCATCAAACAAGATCCAGATATAATGTTCATGCTTAACGCTGGCACCAAATAACAATTATTTAGGTCTAATACTAATCCCGAAGGTAGATGTAGAGGTAGCGTGCCGACCGCGATCACATCGACTTTGGAACCGTTTCCCACGCGCATTGTCACCTCGTCCTTAGCCAATCTTCGCTTAATCCGTAGCCCCTGTTTCGAGTTGCAAATATTAGCAACATAACCAGTATCAAATACCCAGGTGCTACTGCGAGCATTAGTAAGGTACACATCAATAACATGTATATCATATATACCTTTGTTCACCTTGCCATCCTTCTTATCCGCCAAATACTTTGGGCAGTTCCGCTTCCAGTGACCAGTCTTCTTGCAGTAGAAGCACTCAGTTTCAGGCTTAGGTCCAGACTTGGGTTTCTTCTCTTGAGCAGCAACTTGCTTGCCGTTCTTCTTGAAGTTCCCCTTCTTCTTCCCTTTGCCCTTTTTCTTGAAACTAGTGGTTTTGTTAACCATCAACACTTGATGCTCCTTTTTGATTTCTACCTCCGCAGCTTTCAGCATTGCGAAGAGCTCGGGAATAGTCTTGTTCATCCCTTGCATATTATAGTTCATCACGAAGCTCTTGTAGCTTGGTGGTTGTGATTGGAGAATTCTGTCAATGACGCAATCATCTGGAAGATTAACTCCCAACTGAATCAAGTGATTATTATACCCAGACATTTTGAGTATATGCTCACTGATAGAACTGTTCTCTTCCATCTTGCAGCTATAGAACTTATTGGAGACTTCATATCTCTCAGTCCGGGCATTTGCTTGAAATATTAACTTCAACTCCTGAAACATCTCATATGCTCCATGACGTTCAAAATGTTGTTGAAGTCCCGATTCTAAGCCGTAAAGCATGGCACACTGAACTATCGAGTAGTCATCAGCTTTGCTCTGCCAGACGTTCATAACATCTGGTGTTGCTCCAGCAGCAGGCCTGGCACCCAGCAGTGCTTCCAGGACGTAATTCTTCTATGCAGCAATGAGGATAATCCTCAAGTTACGGACCCACTCCGTGTAATTGCTACCATCATCTTTCAACTTTGCTTTCTCAAGGAACGCATTAAAATTCAACGGAACAACAGCACGAGCCATCTATCTACAATCAACATAAACAAGCAAGATACTATCAGGTACTAAGTTCATGATAAATTTAAGTTCAATTAATCATATTACTTAAGAACTCCCACTTAGATAGACATCCCTCTAATCCTCTAAGTGATCACGTGATCCAAATCAACTAAACCATGTCCGATCATCACGTGAGATGGAGTAGTTTCATCGGTGAACATCATTATGTTGATCATATCTACTATATGATTCACGCTCGACCTTTCGGTCTCCGTGTTCCGAGGCCATATCTGTATATGCTTGGCTCGTCAAGTATAACCTGAGTATTCCGCGTGTGCAACTGTTTTGCACCCGTTGTATTTGAACGTAGAGCCTATCACACCCGATCATCACGTGGTGTCTCAGCACGAAGAACTTTTGCAACGGTGCATACTCAGGGAGAACACTTCTTGATAATTTAGTGAGAGATCATCTTATAATGCTACCGTCAATCAAAGCAAGATAAGATGCATAAAAAGATAAACATCACATGCAATCAATATAAGTGATATGATATGGCCATCATCATCTTGTGCTTGTGATCTCCATCTCCGAAGCACCGTCATGATCACCATCGTCACCGGCGCGACACCTTGATCTCCATCGTAGCATCGTTGTCGTCTCGCCAATCTTATGCTTCCACGACTATCACTACCGTTTAGTAATAAAGTAAAGCATTACATCGCGATTGCATTGCATACAATAAAGCGACAACCATATGGCTCCTGCCAGTTGTCGATAACTCGGTTACAAAACATGATCATCTCATACAATAAAATTCAGCATCATGCTTTGACCATATCACATCACAACATGCCCTGCAAAAACAAGTTAGACGTCCTCTACTTTGTTGTTGCATGTTTTACGTGGCTGCTACGGGCTTAAGTAAGAACCAATCTCACCTACGCATCAAAACCACAATGATAGTTTGTCAAATAGACTCCGTTTTAACCTTCGCAAGGACCGGGCGTAGCCATACTTGGTTCAACTAAAGTTGGAGAGACAGTCGCCTGCAAGCCATCTCTGTGCAAAGCACGTCGAGGGAACCGGTCTCGCGTAAGCGTACGCGTAAGGTTGGTCCGGGTCGTCTCGTCCAACAATACCGCCGAACCAAAATATGACATGCTGGTAGGCAGTATGACTTGTATCGTCCACAACTCACTTGTGTTCTACTCGTGCATATAACATCAACATCAATAACCAGGCTCGGATGCCACTGTTGGGTTTCGTAGTAATTTCAAAATTTTCCTACGCGCACACAGGATCATGTGATGCATAGCAACGAGAGGAGAGTGTTGTCTACGTACCCAACGCAGACCGACTGCGGAAGCGATGACATGAAGCTCTTGTAGCTTGGTGGTAGTGATTGGAGAATTCTGTCAATGACGCAATCATCCGGAAGATTAACTCCCAATTGAATCAAGTGATTATTATACCCAGACATTTTGAGTATATGCTCACTGACAGAACTGTTCTCCTCCATCTTGCAGCTATAGAACTTATTGGAGACTTCATATCTCTCAATCCGGGCATTTGCTTGAAATATCAACTTCAACTCCTGGAACATCTCATATGCTCCATGACGTTCAAAACGTCGTTGAAGTCCCGATTCTAAGCCGTAAAGCATGGCACACTGAACTATCGAGTAGTCATCAGCTTTGCTCTGCCAGACGTTCATAACATCTGGCGTTGCTCCAGCAGCAGGCCTGGCACCCAGCGGTGCTTCCAGGACGTAATTCTTCTGTGCAGCAATGAGGATAATCCTCAAGTTACAGACCCAGTCCGTGTAATTGCTACCATCATCTTTCAACTTTGCTTTCTCAAGGAACGCATTAAAATTCAACGGAACAACAGCACGAGCCATCTATCTACAATCAACATAAACAAGCAAGATACTATCAGGTACTAAGTTCATGATAAATTTAAGTTCAATTAATCATATTACTTAAGAACTCCCACTTAGATAGACATCCCTCTAATCCTCTAAGTGATCACGTGATCCAAATCAACTAAACCATGTCCGATCATCACGTGAGATGGAGTAGTTTCATCGGTGAACATCATTATGTTGATCATATCTACTATATGATTCACGCTCGACCTTTCGGTCTCCGTGTTCCGAGGCCATATCTGTATATGCTTGGCTCGTCAAGTATAACCTGAGTATTCCGCGTGTGCAACTGTTTTGCACCCGTTGTATTTGAACGTAGAGCCTATCACACCCGATCATCACGTGGTGTCTCAGCACGAAGAACTTTCGCAACGGTGCATACTCAGGGAGAACACTTCTTGATAATTTAGTGAGAGATCATCTTATAATGCTACCGTCAATCAAAGCAAGATAAGATGCATAAAAAGATAAACATCACATGCAATCAATATAAGTGATATGATATGGCCATCATCATCTTGTGCCTGTGATCTCCATCTCCGAAGCACCGTCATGATCACCATCGTCACCGGCGCGACACCTTGATCTCCATCGTAGCATCGTTGTCGTCTCGCCAATCTTATGCTTCCACGACTATCGCTACCGTTTAGTGATAAAGTAAAGCATTACATCGCGATTGCATTGCATACAATAAAGCGACAACCATATGACTCCTGCCAGTTGCCGATAA
This sequence comes from Triticum aestivum, assembly GCF_018294505.1. Classification (NCBI taxonomy): domain Eukaryota; kingdom Viridiplantae; phylum Streptophyta; class Magnoliopsida; order Poales; family Poaceae; genus Triticum; species Triticum aestivum. The sequence goes on from NC_057794.1 coordinate 305,506,178, forward strand.
CTCGGTTACAAAACATGATCATCCCATACAATAAAAATTTAGCATCATGCCTTGACCATATCACATCACAACATGCCCTACAAAAACAAGTTAGACGTCCTCTACTTTGTTGTTGCAAGTTTTACGTGGCTGCTACGGGCTTTAAGCAAGAACCAATCTCACCTACGCATCAAAACCACAACGATAGTTTGTCAAATAGACTCCGTTTTAACCTTCGCAAGGACCGGGCGTAGCCACACTCGGTTCAACTAAAGTTGGAGAGACAGTCGCCCGCAAGCCATCTATGTGCAAAGCACGTCGAGGGAACCGGTCTCGCGTAAGCGTACGCGTAAGGTTGGTCCGGGTCGTCTCGTCCAACAATACCGCCGAACCAAAGTATGACATGCTGGTAGGCAGTATGACTTGTATCGTCCACAACTCACTTGTGTTCTACTCGTGCAAATAACGTCAAACCATAAAACCTAGGCTCGGATGCCACTGTTGGGGAACGTAGTAATTTCAAAAAAAATCCTACGCACACGCAAGATCATGGTGATGCATAGCAACGAAGGGAGAGTATGATCTACGTACCCTTGTAGATCGCACCGGAAGCGTTGACACAACGTAGAGGAAGTAGTCGTACGTCTTCTTCCCGATCCGACCGATCCAAGCACCGTTACTCCGGCACCTCCGAGTTCTTAGCACACGTACAGCTCGATGACGATCCCCGGGCTCTGATCTAGCAAAGCGTCGGGGAAGAGTTCCGTCAGCACGACGGCGTGGTGACGATCTTGATATTCTACCGACGCAGGGCTTCGCCTAAGCACTACAACAATATGATCGAGGTGGAATATGGTGGCAGGGGGCACCGCACACGGCTAAGGAACGATCTCAATGATCAACTTGTGTGTCTAGAGGTGCCCCTGCCTCCGTATATAAAGGAGCCAATGGGAAGGGGTGCGGCCAGCCCTATGGAGGCGCAGGAGGAGTCCTACTCCTACCGGGAGTAGGACTCCCCCCCAATCCTATTCCAAATAGGACTCCCAAGGGGGAAAGAGAGAGAGAGGTGGCCGGCCACCTCTCCTAGTCCTAATAGGACTAGGGGAGGGGGAGAGGCGCGCAGCCCACTATGGGCATCCCCTTTCACCTTTCCACTAAAGCCCAATAAGGCCCATATGACTCCCGGGGGTTTCCGGTAACCTCCCGGTAATCCGGTAAAATCCTGATTTCACCCGGAACACTTCTGATGTCCAAACATAGGCTTCCAATATATCAATCTTTATGTCTCGACCATTTAGAGACTCCTCGTCATGTCCGTGATCACATCCGGGACTCCGAACAACCTTCGGTACATCAAAATGCATAAACTCATAATAACTGTCATCGTAACGTTAAGCGTGCGGACCCTACGGTTCGAGAACAATGTAGACATGACTGAGACACATCTCTGGTCAATAACCAATAGCGGGACCTGGATGCCCATATTGGTTCCTACATATTCTACGAAGATCTTTTATCGGTCAGACCGCATAACAACATACGTTGTTCCCTTTGTCATCGGTATGTTACTTGCCCGAGATTCGATCGTCGGTATCCAATACCTAGTTCAATCTCGTTACCGGCAAGTCTCTTTACTCGTTCCGTAATACATCATCCCGCAACTAACTCATTAGTTGCAATGCTTGCAAGGCTTATGTGATGTGCATTACCGAGAGGGCCCAGAGATACCTCTCCGACAATCGGAGTGACAAATCCTAATCTCGAAATACGCCAACCCAACATCTACCTTTGGAGACACCTGTAGTACTCCTTTATTATCACCCAGTTACGTTGTGACGTTTGGTAGCACCCAAAGTATTCCTCCGGCAAACGGGAGTTGCATAATCTCATAGTCATAGGAACATGTATAAGTCATGAAGAAAGCAAATAGCAACATACTAAACGATCGGGTGCTAAGCTAATGGAATGGGTCATGTCAATCAGATCATTCAACTAATGATGTGACCTCGTTAATCAAATAACAACTCTTTGTTTATGGTTAGGAAACATAACCATCTTTGATTAACGAGCTAGTCTAGTAGAGGCATACTAGTGACACTCTGTTTGTCTATGTATTCACACATGTATTATGTTTCCAGTTAATACAGTTCTAGCATGAATAATAAACATTTATCATGATATAAGGAAATAAATAATAACTTTATTATTCCTCTAGGGCATATTTCCTTCACTGGCCACTGGGTCTGAGCTCCACCGGTGCCGAATCAAGGCGGGTATTTTTTTGCCCAGCGTGTGGAAGGGAGGAGACTCTGATCCACCGGTTCTGGGAGTGCCAGCATTCCAAAGCTTTCTGGAGGGAACTTGCTGCGAGGAGGAGTGTAGATATGATGATCCCACCGGCGGGCATTGGCTCTCATCAAGAGCTTGGTAGATGGCTCAAGAGTTGGGTGGGGAATGCAAATGATGAACAAAAGGAGTGCTTTTTGCAAGGGGTTTACGGACTTTGGCTAGCCAGAAATGCGACGAGGGGATGGCACTAGGATTCAGGAAGCTAGTGAGGTTGCTGGTTCGGTCTCTCGGCTCATGGACGAGTGGGTCACTGTGGTCCCGAGGAAGGTGAAATCTGCTGCCAAACCCCCTGTTGAAAGATGGTCGCCTCCGGAGCAGGGCTGGATCAAGGCGAATGTTGATGGTGCTGTTGCATCCAGTTCGGGTAATGGTGGCGGTGGCTGGTCTTCCGCGACCATGTTGGCGTCCATAGAGGAGCGCTGGCTCACTTCTTTCCCCAAGTATCAAAACCTGAAGCGGTGGAGTTATTGGCATGTAGGAAAGCACTTCAAGTCGGACGTGAGTTGAACATCCAGAGAATTCATGTTGAAATGGACTGCAAGGAAGCTGTGGGAATGATCAATGGAGCAGGCAAGAATCTATCTATGTTGGGTACCATCGTTGAAGATGTTAGGGCTGCTGTCCACTAGTGGAGGCTGGCTTGGTTTAGTCCCACCTCGCTTACGGGAGGAGGCCATGACCAACTTATAAGGGAGAGTATTCCTCCTCCTTTCAGTCCGGGCTTTTGGGATGGAGTGAGCTCTCCGCTGAATGTTGGCCCATGTGCGCATAAACGTCCAGAATGTAAGTAGAGTGTGGGCTAGATCGAGTTGGATGCTAACAGAAGATATCAAGAAGCTCATGCAAGGATGGCAGGGCTGTAAGGTTTCCTGGAGAAGAAGATCTGCGAATAAAGCTGCGCATACTCTTGCTAAACTAGCTGTGGGTGATGGGGTGTGTTGTATGGCTACATGCGCCACCAGACTGTATTGTAAGTGTAATAGCTGACGAGATCCTAGACTATGCTTAAATAAAATTTGAAGTTTCCCTAAAAAAAAGGGCAGTGTAAGCGAACGTGCGTCCTTTTCCCTCTTTCCCTCCCGCCCCAATTCCTCACTGTCACCGATGACGCACGCCGTTCCCGCCTCTTTCTTCTCCAATCCAATGTAGCCGCCGCAGCCTCCAACCCTTTCTCACGTTCTTACTTATTTTTAAAAGAACAAGGGGCAACCTCCCCGGTTCCATTTCTCATAGGAAAACGTAACCGGCGTGATGGAAGGTTCCAGCCAGGTTCTCAAAGGCAAAAACAGAAATGAAGTCTGTTTTGAAGCGAAAAAAGGTAAAAAAGAAAAGGTACCCCCAACGCTAATTAGATCATCGATCCTTTTGCACCATATGGATGGCATCTACTCCCTTCGTCCTGAATTATTTGTCTTAAATTCCTCAAGATATGGATGTATCATAGACATATTTTAGTGTTAAACACATCTGCGCCCAGACAAATCTAAAACAACTAGTATTGAAACGGAGGTAATATATACATTCTACAGCATCCCCACTGTTATTCTTCGGAGTCTTCTCTAAGAATAAAAAGGTCTTCGGAATCTAGCTTATTTGTATATAGTTAATTTGTCGACCAGAGAGATTCGCTCGCGAAGTAACTTGTCGAGTGAGATTATGGGCTAGGAGTAGCTAACTTGTCGAGTGAGATTATGGGCTAGGAGTAGCTGTAATTGCTTAAAAAAATGTATGTCTTCTAGTCCTGTCCTCCGGGGTTGCAAGGCATGGGGCTGAGCAGTGCTATACAGACGACAAAACACGGACGATTCATACACGACAGTGAAATTCAGCCGTGCATGCATGTGTATAGTGGAGCGACAGCCGTCGGATTCTTAGTCGTCCTCACATCGTCTACGCATTTGTCGTTTGTAGAGCAGTTTCGCATGGGGCTGGACTCGTACCGGACACGCTGTGCCATTACCATGTCAGCTACCACGTTGGCAGCTAGCATGCACGCATCGCGGCGCGGGTTGGCTCGGCTCCCGTGGTGGTCACCCTCCCCGTCCCGGCCTCGGTTGGCAGCGCACGCCGCATGGTCAGCACTCACATGCGACGCCACGGACGACGACGGGAAGGCGAGGCCACGTAGCAGATATGGAGTGTGGAACGGATGGCACGTATCAGCTGTACGTATCTCGTGCATGGGCGATCGACGGATCCATGCATGCATCGATAAGCGAGCGAGGGAGGGAGCGAGCGGAGTGCGGTCGCCGGTCGGTGAGCTTTGGCTCCTTGCTAAGATCGGGCGGGGTTGATAAGATAAAATGGGTGTACTCGATCGCTGGCCGCTAGTGCTTACTTCTTCTTGGTAAAAGCCAAGGGACAGGTTGGCGGAGAGCAGTCACGCATGGTCATGGTCTCGTGCGTACAGGCACAGGCAGGCGTGTATCATTGCACGGCAAAGGTAGCGGCAGGCCCGTGGTGGCCCGTCCTCGATTGTACTACAACGTGGGCATGCACGCCTTGCATGCATGTGTTTCATTGATGATTGATTTACAGAGGGCTTGGTAAGTTGGTAACATGCACATGGGGTGGCTGGCGAGGACTTGGTAAAAGATACAGGCCGGGGTTACGTTACGTACACGCACGAGTACGACGTCGACGGACTGTTTTTCACGGCGAATGAACGTAGTACGTACGAAGAATGGTATGGGTCAGCGCGCGCGTCTCAGTCACCACGACTAAGGCGCGGGAGTTAGTTTTAGTTAGTTTGTTTACTTGCGTGCAGGATGGATGGATGGCCTGCAGGATCGTTTGACACCCAAAACTCGACGGGGAGGTATTGATCCACTTGTGATTTGTCCAACGTGCGTACCTCTGTCGACTCGGATCGCTGCGACCAGATCAAGTTTGGGTTTGGTGATCAGGTGGGTGTCTGTCAGCGTCAGGTGCTCATGCCGTCGCCTGCACGATCGAACCGCTGTCACGCCAGCTGGGCCTCAACCGCGTGCCTACGTAGTTCAATACTCGAATGGCAATCAACCAAATACTATTTCCATAGAAATTCAATTTGGTTCAGTTCTCAGATGCAACTCAGTTTCGTGTTGGATCATCAATTCTGCCCACTGAATCGATAGTGTTAGGTTACGGAGAATGGATCATGAATCTTTTTTTAAACAGAAAACATCAGAACTAAACGAGGCAAACATCACCAAAAGCACATCTGGAATTGTCTCTAGACACAGCTCCATCCACGTTTATTTTGAACAGACCATCAACAAGAGGAATCCGTGACCGGACCCTAGGCGCGGGTGGTTGATTTTAAAGCACGATGCCCCGTAACTTTTTTGATCAAATCTAAGGCCCTGTTTGCTCACAGGGACTAACTAGAAAAAGTCTCTTTTACGCCTTATTTGGTTCAACTTTTATTGACGGATTCCGCTGCCGCACGGCGGAATCTGAACCAAAGGGCGAACCCAGCAGAATTCGATTTCAGAAATTCGTTGCCAAAATCTAAACCAAAAGCGGAAGCAGCACAGGGCGTGCTTTTCAAAATCTGATTCCGCTGCGGGTCAAAATCTGAAAAGGCTGTATCAACTGGTTTGCCAAATGACCTACATCTTTTTCACATCAGATTTTCCACAACTATTTTTCCACAGCAATTTTTTCACAACTGCTTTTAGAAATCCACAACTGAACCAAACAGGGCCTTAGTCTCTATATAACCAAACAGAAGGGACTTTTTTCTTTAATCCCTGAGACTAAAAAAAGTCTAGTCTCTTGCAACCAAACACCCCTTAACCCACTGAGAAACTTTGGGATGAACATGTTTGTAGCTAGCGGGCTTTGGTGCTCGAATTCATATATTGACTTCATTCGTGCCCACCAGATTAAATAAACGACCCCCCGTTGTCTCATCGCCGATCAAAGCCGCGATCGCTTGTGACATGTAGGCGCACTAAGAGCATCTACAGCCAGAAATGGCAATTTCGGCTTCTCAAACGCCCATGGACGTGTACGAATGCATCCTCGGGCACTGACCGGTCAGTCCTTTAATATCATCATCTACATCCACGTATCTCATATCCGATCCCCTATATGCATACTAAACAATGCAACGTTGATAAAAACTACGTAGACCATGAGCGGACATAGAAATGAACATACAAATGCACAATTCGTTTACCAAAAGATCACAGCCGGATCTTCAAAAGATAGCCAAAGTTCACATAATGCACATAATATGACACACAAGTTCAAACTACATCTAAAAACTTAAAATTAAGGTGGAGAAGACATATCTTCACCACTTTCTTGCCGGCCCTTTCCCCTTCCGGTCGACGGCACTATTGTAGGCATCGGCGGCTGGTGGAGGATCGTCCGAGTCATCGGACAAGGCACCGTGGTCGTTGTCGTCGTCAGAGGAGGAGGAGTCGGAGAGGACGATTAGCCCTTTGAGCCATCGGGCGACCCTGTCCTGCTGTAGCTTGAGCTTAGCCAGCCAAGCCGCCTCCGCCACCTCACGCTCCGACTGCTCAATGACAAGCCGGAGCGCCTTGGCATTCTTTCAACGGAGCCGCCAAGCGTCCGTCTCCGCCGTCATAAGCAACCGGGGGTAGACCCAAGCGAGGAGCCACTAGTTCTCGTCGGGCTCCGCCGGCAACCCGCGGCGACGGCGCATGGACAACTCTGCTGCGTTCTTCTCCCTTGCCCGCTGCCTCACGCTGCGGGCGGCGCGCCCACCGTTTTTGGTGTGTGTGTCCGGGTCAGCGGTGCGGGCATTAGCACCCACCGCTGTCCGCGTGGAGCAACGGCCGACGGGGGCAGGGGACGACGTGGGGGCGGCGTAGACTGCGTAGCCCTTGCGGAGCTGCGCACGGACTGGGAGAAGCCAGCTCGGGTGTCCTCGCGACGGGGGAGAGGCGAGGCGGTAGATTTGAAACTGCCCCCCGTGTCCACCTTGGACATCTCGAGGGCAATGCGGAGGGCCAACTCCTCGCCGACATCAAGGTCCAAGTCGAAGCGGCTCCCGGAGCTCGACATGGTCGCCGGAGTCATCAGAGTGGATCAAAATCGAAGAAATCGAAGTAGGGGACAAGAGGAGACGGAGCGAGAGCGGAGTGAACTGAGCTAGGGTTTCCGGATTGAGGGTTTTGTGGGGACAAAGTGGGTTCGGTGGTGAGCCGGGACAATTAGGCGGACGCGCCCCGGGCATGCCCAGGGCGCTCTGTATGCGCCCTACGTACACGCTGGATATGAGGGGCGTCGGATAGCCTGAGCGTTTGAGACCGGTTTAAGACACTTGGGGGGGGGGGTCGCTTTTTTTGTGACGAGACGGTCTGCCCGGGCATTTGAGGCGGGTTTGAGGCGCTCGACTGTAGATGTTTCTAAGGTGGTGCGACTGGAGTCCTCCTATACACAGCGCAGCACGCGCTGTGAACGAAGCGGACGCGCAACCCCGCTCCCACTTCGCGCCCTTCTGGCCCGGCCCATGTGCAGCCGGGACGTCGTTTGTTTTATTTCTTCTGTTCCTTTTATTATTATTATTTTCAATAATTCAGGATATCAACAGGTTCTAAATTTCAGAAGAAATTGCAATTTTTAAATAAAACAATCATGATTTCGAAAAAAAATCCTAATTCCAAAAAGATGCTCGGGAATTCAAAAAATGTTCACCAAATTGTAAAAAAATGTTCATGACTTTAAAAAACGTTCGTGAATTCGAAAAATGTTCACGAATTTGTAAAAAATGTTCATGATTTAAAACAATTGTCTTGAATTTAATAAACGTTCATGACTCAAAAAATGCACAGGAGTTCATAAAAATGTTCATGATTTCAAAAATTGTTCGTGAATTCGAAAAAAGTTCACGAATCTGTAAAAAATGTTCATGACTTCAAAAAAATTTCTTTAGCATAATAAATGTTCATGATTGAAAAAAATGTTTATGAGTTCAAAAAATGGTTTGTGATTTTGAAAACATGTTCATGATTAAGAGAATATTCATAATTTCTAAAAAAATGTTCACGATATCAAAAAAATGTTCACGGTTTCAAAAAAATGTGCATGATTTAAGAGAGTGTTCAAGAATTTGTGAAAACAAAACCACGATTTCCAAAAGCATGTTTACGTATTTAAAAAATGTTCATCATTTGAAAAAGAAATCACGATTTTGGAAAGAAAAATCACGAATTTAAAATATTTTTGCAAATTTAAAAAAGAGAATAAAATTGTAAACAGAAAACACAAAAGAAAATAAAAATGAAAATAAAACTGAAAAATAACAATAAAAAACGAAAAAAGGGAAAGTAGAAAAAAACTGAAAGAAAAAAATTAAAAAAAAAAAAGAAAAGCCTGGTTCAGGGAAGGTTCTAGAACCCTAGAACCTTCCGAAAACCAGGTGGGGGTGAAACCCCGCATTCGGCGGCCCATTGCAACAGCAGCGCGCGACGAGGTGTATGCGCTATGTCTCTTGCCAGCGACCTACGCGCCGTGCGACTATCTGGTTTGGCGCTTGTGCTTTTCAGCCGACTGGGAGGGTTGTGTTTGCCGCCGGCCTGTTCCAACCTTGCACCTGAAGTGGTGACTTGGGATCGTATTCCCCGCGCGGATCAAGGGATAGCCCATGGTAATGGGCCAGCCTGTTAGTCTGTTTCTCCTTTTTCCTATCCAAAATTTTCTCCATATTTTCTCTTTTTTAATTTTAGTTTTTCTTTTTAAATCTAAGATGTTTAAAAAAATTGTGGTCAATTTTTAAATTCAAGACCTTTTAAAAAATTATGCACAATTTTCAAATTCTTGACCAATTTTTAAACTGGTAAACATTTTCAAAAATCAAGAACCAATTTCAAGTTCACGACTTATTCTAAATATGCAAACATTTTTAAAATTTGTTGAAAAATCATACTCATGAACATTTTTAAAAATTGTGATTATTTTTTGAACTTGAAAATATTTTTTGAATTCTCGAACATTTTCGGAAATTCTTGGTTTTTTGAATTTCTATAAAAAAATTGAATTCATGGGATTTTATTTGAATTCGTGCACATTTTTTCTGAATCGGTGACATTTTGAGAAAATATGAACATTTTTTGAATTGTAGAATTCTTTTCGGAATTTGGGAACAATTTTTTAAGGTCATGAACATTTTAATACGCAGAGAACATTTTTTGAAAAAAAATTATCATTTTTTTAACATTTCTACAAATTTGTGATCATTTTTAGAAATCTAATAACATTTTCCAAATTCGCATTTTATGAAACCCGGAACATATTTTGAAATGTGGGAACAAATTTTCATTTTATGGGTTATTTTTCAAATTTGGAGAAGTAAATCTAAATTGTGAGCATTTTGTTAAGCTCAGTTTTTTCAAATCCTGACCATTTTTAGAAAAAGCAAAGAAGAAAAAAAATGAAAGAGAAAAAGCAGGGGCGCACCCGCCCCACACGTGGGCCGGCCAAGAAGCGTATGCGCGGGGGGGGGGGGGGGGGGGGGGGGGTTGCTCGTTTGCGCGTCACCAAACTCCTTGGTAGACCATCATGTTTTTGCATTTTTTCTGCTTCTGTTTGATTCACAATTCAAATTTCCTTCAAGGCAAACCACCATGTAGTTTTTGTGCCTCTTTCCTTATATTTTCCTCATTGTACGACCTCCATGCACACTGGGACATGGGAGCCAATGCACCTGAATTAAAAAAATAATTTTAGGAAAATCAAAAGAGTCAAAAATTTCTAAAACCCTCGTGGTATTCTCGGAAAAGATGCAAGTCCAAAAAATATGAACAGTAGCTTTTATATAGTATTGTTTTTGTTCGTTTCCATCCAAAATACCACGACAACCATTCCTTCGCAAAACTTTTCACGCGACTATTACGCTAAATCATGTTTGTTACAAAAAGTTCTATAAATTTTTGACTCTTTTTGATATATTAAAAAAAGGAAATCCAATTCAGGTGCAATGGGACCCGAGACTCATTGGCTATTTCCGCCGTACAAACGCCTATATTCTTAAAGAATTTAGCTATTGTACAAAGTATTTTATGTTTTTAAGGAATATCAAACATAGACAATTTGGTCTCAAGGCCTCAATATTTGCGCAATCAAAGCTGCTATACACACGATGTACTAGCGCTCGATGCGTGAACGATCCTACATGGCAGCTTCATAGCGAGCGTGCAAGCAGGAGATTTGGAAGCGAAGGCACTATCGTTCGCCGATCGTGCAGAACATATTGTGTGTGAAGCAATTTCGTTGCGCAATTTTCTTCTTCTATCCATTTTAGAATGCAAGTTCTATATTATATTCTTGCGTTTTTCTTCTTCTGTCTCGCCATCGATGCACATGGTACACAACTCAAGTTTTTAGAAATCATGCAAACTAAACTATTTCTTAATGAATTTAGGTGTCGTGAACTTTTTTTACGATTTAAGGTAACACCAAACATATACAATTTGATCTCAAGGCCTCAAACTAGGTTTGCAAAGTTGCACATTTCTTTCTCTTTCCTTTATGAATAATCACGGCAAGCTCCTCCTTCAACTTCTTCTTGCAACAATGGCCTGGTGCTCTTAGAAATCCGGTCATTTATGGTTGTCCAAATCACATGACTGACCAAGATCGTAATTTCCATGAACACAAAGTCTTGATGAAGTGTATCATAAAGGAGGCTAATTGGTCCTCCAGGTTGAGACTCTCAGGCCCAATTTTGACAAAGATACGAACATAGGCAAAAGAGGAAGTAAAGAATAGATGATCTTTTGTTTCTAGCACAATTGATACACAAACAATGCATGAATAACCAGATGTGAAGAAGTTATTGTATTTAACTAATTTGTAAGCAGCAACAAAAGTAAAAAAAACTTAGTATTTTTCTGGCAGCAAGCATTGTGGAGCCATTTGAATTGTCGCCTTCATCAACGCACATGTGTAAAAAAGTCTATGTTTGTTGAATGTTTGTACATAGCAACAGGAAAACATAAACTTGTGAAATGAAAAGATAAAAGCAACGAGCATCAACCTCATCTAGCAACAAAAATGGAACTATTGCAAAAATAAATAAATAAATAGCTGTGTAACATCAATTTACTTAGCTTGATGTCCTTACTGCATCCCTATATTAGTTAGGTCGTCGAAGGAATGTGTTTACGGTCTTGTCGATAGCCTCTACTTCTCGGTGCTTGCATGAGAAGAACATACAGAGGGAGAAAGAGCATGCATGTTGTAGAGGATAAAACAATTGGGGAACGCAGTATTTCAAAAAATTTACCTACGATAACGCAAGATCTATCTAAAAGATGCATAGCAACGGGAGGGGAGAGTGTGTCTACATACCCTCGTAGACCAAAAGCGGAAGCGTTTAGTAACGCGGTTGATGTAGTCGAACGTTTTCGTGATCCAACCGATCCAAGCACCGAACGCACGACACCTCCACGATCAGCACACGTTCAGCTCGATGACGTCCCTTAAACTCTTGATCCAGTTGAGGCCGAGGGAGAGTTCCGTCAGCACGACGGCATGGTGATGTTGATGATGAAGTTACCGATGCAGGGCTTCGCCTAAGCACTGCAACAATATGACCAAGGTGTGTAACTGTGGAGGGGGCACCGCACACGGCTAAAAGATCAACTTGTGTATCTTTGGGGTGCCCCCTCCCGACGTATATAAAGGGGGGAAGAGAGGAGGCCGGCCATAGGTGTGGCGTGCCAAGGGGGGGAGTCCTAGTTGGACTCCCGGTCCAAGTAGGATTCGCCCCCCTTTCCTATTCCTACAAGGAGAAGGGGGGAAAGATGAGAAGGAGAGAAGGAAAGGCCCCCCGCCCAACCCTAACCCAATTCGGATTTGGCTTGGGGGCGCGCATCTCCACCTGGCCGCCGCCTCCTCTCTTCCACTAGGGTCCATGAAGGCCCATTAACCCCCCGGGGGGTTCCGGTAACCCCCCGGTACTTCGGAAAATGCCCGAACCTATCTGAAACGATTTCGGTGTCCAAACATAACCTTCCAATATATCGATCTTTATGTCTCAGCCATTTCGAGACTCCTCGTCATGTCCGTGATCTCATCTGGGACTCCGAACAAACTTCGGTTCATCAAAACACGAAACTCATAATATAAATCGTCATCGAACGTTAAGCGTGCAGACCCTACGGGTTCGAGAACTATGTAGACATGACCGAGACATATCTCCGATCAATAACCAATAGCGGAACCTGCATGCTCATATTGGCTCCTACATATTCTACGAAGATCTTTATCGGTCAAACCGCATAACAACATACGTTGTTTCCTTTGTCATCGATATGTTACTTGCCCGAGATTCGATCGTCGGTATCTCATACCTAGTTCAATCTCGTTACCGGCAAGTCTCTTTACTCGTTCTGTAATACATCATCCCGCAACTAACTCATTAGTTGCAATGCTTCCAAGGCTTAAGTGATGTGCATTACCGAGATGGCCCAAAGATACCTCTCCGATACACGGAGTGACAAATCCTAATCTTGATCTATGCCAACTCAACAAACACCATCGGAGACACCTGTAGAGCATCTTTATAATCACCCAGTTATGTTGTGATGTTTGGTAGCACACAAAGCGTTCCTCCGGTAAACGGGAGTTGCATAATCTCATAGTCTGAGGAACATGTATAAATCATGAAGAAAGCAATAGCAGAAAAACTAAACGATCATTATGCTAAGCTAACGGATGGGTCTTGTCCATCACATCATTTTCTAATGATGTGATCCCATTCATCAAATGACAACACATGTCTATGGCTAGGAAACTTAACCATCTTTGATTAACGAGCTAGTCAAGTAGAGGCATACTAGGGACACTCTGTTTGTCTATGTATTCACACATGTACTAAGTTTCCGGTTAATACAATTCTAGCATGAATAATAAACATTTATCATGATATAAGGAAATATAAATAACAACTTTATTATTGCCTCTGGGCATATTTCCTTCAAAAACTGTGCTATAGGGCGGTCTATTCGCTACAAAACTTAGGGCATAGAGCAAATAATCGATACGTTGTGCCTGCCTAATGTTGTGTCTGGTTCAATTTGTCCTTGGCAATGCTAGGCGTGAGGTTGGGGTATGGGGCTACACCCTTGCAACACCGGGTGTCTCTACTCGCAATATCGACGTGTCCCTTGCTGACTCGCAACGACGCCCCTGCAACACCGGTGACTGTCAAACACGGATGGTCGCCCCTTTATACACATTGCGGCTGAACTTCGCAACGCTCACCTCCCTTGCCGCACTCTGATGGTCCTCTTGCAGCACCCCGACTATTGCACACAACGGGTATATCGGCGAGGGATGGGCCAGGAGGTAGGGAAAGGCATGAAGAGAGTTGTAATGCGGTGCGTGTCCGCGAGTTGGGATGGAGAACGATGATGCACGAGTGGGTTATGCGTGTGATGAATTGGTACAACGGAAGGAAATGTAGAAAGAAATCGAGTGAAGGCGATCGACCTCTTAGATTTCTTTCGCCACCAAAAAAGGGCATGTGGCTGACGCTTGTGATGGTTGAGTGAAACACGTAATTTCCTCTTTGGGAAATGATTCCTGCTGGGCGACCGGCCGCAACTTTCGTCGGTAGATCCTGTGTCATTTCATCTATTGGAATCCTGCGTCTCACAGCCTTACATCTAGCACAAACTAGTGGACCCAACACTGCTCTTTCTCTAACTTTATCTCTTTCTCCCCACGAAGACCACTTCTCGACCACTTTGCATCATCCCCTTTCCTCTCTCTCCCCATAACAAGCGTCATCCGCTCACCTTCCGTTCCCTGCATCACACGCAGCTCTGCAAAGTGGGGGACCTGCGACCAGCCGTGCTTGTGTGTGCTCCCCCAGCCATGCCGAGGGAACGACAACGCTGACAAGCGCGAGGCTACGGTTACAAGATACCGTAGTGATGCGACAAGAGCTACCCTGACGATGATGCTAGAAGCTAGGGTCGTCACATCTACGAGAGGTGTTGGCCAATGACGTGTATGGTGGCGGATGGTGCTACAAGAAGAGACGGCCGACGGCGATGGTATGTGGGTTTGACCGGTGTCGATTTGCTATGGCAGGCGACAAGTGATTCTACAACCGCGGGGCTGGTGGAGTTGCAACCGGCGTCGCACAATTCTAAGACCATGGTGTGGCGGCGCTACGAAGATGATGTTGGTGCAGGAGACAACGTCCACCAGACGCTGCAACCACTGGAACCATCTGCCAAGGATGTTGCAATCGTGGCAACCACATGGTGGAACCATGCGTCGACGACGCTAGGACCGGTAATCGGCGATGTTGGGGCGTCGTCCGCTGATGCTTCGACCATAAGCTACGAGCGAACGACCAAGATGCCACAAATGGCGAGAGCACATGCTGGAAGTCGCGATGCCCGTCACCGTCAATGTTGTAATGGATAACATAGAAAGCTGGAACCATCCCGACAATTGTTGCGACATGCGTGCGAGGGTTTGCACTGTCGCCGCCTATTTTGATGGAACCGACAAAAAAAAAGTTGTGACAGGGTGGAGAGGAAGTGGCAACCAGCGAGAGTAGGGTTACGAGCCGTGATGCGCCAAAGCTGCCGGTGCTACAACTCTTGATGGGCGGGGCTTCGACATCGACAGGGAGGCTTCGACATCGACGGGGAGGCTTCGACATCGATGATGGGGATGGAACGGCAATTTGTTGGAACATCGGGCGGCGGTGGCTACATCAGCAGGACTGCTGCTACCTCTTGAGCACTGCGTTGGTTTTCCCTTAAAGAGGAAAGGGTGATGCAGCAAAGTAGCGTAAGTATTTCCCTCAGTTTTTGAGAACCAAGGTATCAATCAGTAGGAGACTACACGCAAGTCCCTCGTACCTACACAGACAAATAAGAACCTCACAACCAACGCGATAAAGGGGTTGTCAATCCCTTCACGGTCACTTACGAGAGTGAGATCTAGTAGAGATAATAATATTAAGATAAATATATTTGGTATTTTTATGATGTAGATTGAAAGTAAAGATTGCAAAATAAAATAGATTGGAAACTTATATGATGGAAAATAGACCCGGGGGCCATAGGTTTCACTAGCGGCTTCTGTCAAGATAGCATAAGTATTACGGTGGGTGAACAAATTACTGTCGAGCAATTGATAGAAAAGTGCATAACTATGAGAATATCTAGGCATGATCATATATATATAGGCATCACGTCCGAGACAAGTAGACCGAAATGATTCTGCATCTACTACTATTACTCCATACATCGACCGCTATCCAACATGCATCTAGAGTATTAAGTTCATAAGAACAGAGTAATGCATTAGGCAAGATTACATGATGTAGAGGGATAAACTCAAGCAATATGATATAAACCCCATCTTTTTATCCTCGATGGCAAAAATACAATACGTGCCTTGCTGCCCCTGCTGTCACTGGGAAAGGACACCGCAAGATTGAACCCAAAGCTAAGCACTTCTCCCATTGCAAGAAAGATCAATCTAGTAGGCCAAACGAAACTGATAATTCGAAGAGACTTGCAAAGATAACCAATCATACATAAAAGATTTCAGAGAAGAATCAAATATTGGTTATAGATAAACTTGATCATAAACCCACAATTCATCGGATCTCGACAAACACACCGCAAAAAGAGTTACATCAAATAGATCTCCAAGAAGATCGAGGAGAACATTGTATTGAGATACAAAGAGAGAGAAGAAGCCATCTAGCTAATAACTATGGACCCGAAGGTCTGAAGTAAACTACTCACACATCATCGGAGAGGCTATGGTGTTGATGTAGAAGCCCTCCGTGATTGGTTCCCCCTCTGGCGGAGTTCCGGAAAAGGCCCCAATATGGGATCTCTTGGGTACAGAAGGTTGCGGCAATGGAAATAGGGTTTTGTGGTGCTCCTGGATGTTTTCGGGGTATATGGATATATATAGGAGGAAGAAGTAGGTCGGTGGAGCCACGAGGGGCCCACGAGGGTGGAGGGCGCGCCCCCTGCCTCGTGGCCTCCTCGTTGGTTTCTTGATGTCCACTCCAAGTCCCCTGGATCACGTTTGTTCCAAAAATAACTCTCCCGAAGGTTTTATTCCGTTTGATATTCCTTTTCTGCAAAACACTGAAATAGGCAAAAAAACAGTAGTTTGCACTGGGCCTTGGGTTAGTAGGTTAGTCCAAAAAATAATATAAAAGTGTATAAATAAGCCCATTAACATCCAAAACATATAATATAATAGCATGGAACAATCAAAAATTATAGATACGTTGGAAACGTATCAAGCATCCCCAAGCTTAATTCCTGCTCGTGCTCGAGTAGGTAAATGATAAAAACAATTTTTTTGATGTGGAATGCTACCTAGCATAATTCTCAATGTAATTTTCTTTATTGTAGCATGAATGTTCAGATCCGAGAAATTCAAGGCAAAAGTTTAATATTGACATAAAAATAATAATACTTCAAGCATACTAACTAAGCAATCATGTCTTCTCAAAATAAAATGGCAAAAGAAAGTTCATCCCTACAAAATCATATAGTTTGGTCATGCTCCATTTTCGGCACACAAGAATGCTCTCATCTTGCACAACCCCGATGACAAACCAAGCAATTGTTTCATACTTTAGTAATCTCAAACTTTTTTCAACTTTCACGCAATACATGAGCGCGAGCCATGGATATAGCACTATGGGTGGAATAGAATAAGGATAGGGGGGTTATGTGGAGAAGATATAAAAGGATAAAGTCTCACATCGACGAGGCTAATCAACAGGCTAGGGAGATGCCCATCAATTAATGTCAATGCAAGGAGTTGGGATTGCCATGCAACGGATGCACTAGAGCTATAAATGTATGAAAGCTCAACAAAAGAAACTAAGTGGGTGTGTATCCAACTTGCTTGCTCACGAAGACCTAGGGCATTTGAGGAAGCCCATTGTTGGAATATACAAGCCAAGTTCTATAATGAAAAATTCCCACTAGTATATGAAAGTGACAAAACAAGAGACTCTCTATCATAAAGATCATGGTGCTACTTTGAAGCACAAGTGTAGAAAAAAAGGATAGTAGCATTGCCCCTTTTTATTTCTTTTTTTGGTCCTTTTTTATTTGGCCTTTCTATTTTTTTATTTGGGACAATGCTCTATTAATGATGATCATCACACTTCTATTTTTTTACAACTCAATGATTACAACTCGATACTAGAACAAAGTATGACTCTATATGAATGCCTCCGGCGGTGTACCGGGAAGGGCAATGAATCAAGAGTGACATGTATGATAAATTATGCATGGTGGCTTTGCCACAAAAATACGATGTCAACTACATGATCATGCAAAGCAATATGACAATGATGTAGCGTGTCATGAATGAAACGGTGGAAAGTTGCATGGCAATAATATCTCGGAATGGCTATGGAAATGCCATAATAGATAGGTATGGTGGCTATTTTGAGGAAGATATAAGGATGTTTATGTGTGATAGAGCGTATCATATCACGGGGTTTGGATGCACCGGCGAAGTTTGCACCAACTCTCAAGGTGAGAAAGGGCAATGCACGGCACCGAAGAGGCTAACAATGATGAAAGGGTGAGAGTGCGTATAATCCATGGACTCAGCATTAGTCATAAAGAACTCACATACTTATTGCAAAAATCTACAAGACATCAAAAACCAAGCA
This sequence comes from Triticum aestivum, assembly GCF_018294505.1. Classification (NCBI taxonomy): domain Eukaryota; kingdom Viridiplantae; phylum Streptophyta; class Magnoliopsida; order Poales; family Poaceae; genus Triticum; species Triticum aestivum. Next base: position 305,524,158 of record NC_057794.1, read on the forward strand.
CTACGCGCATGCTCCTAGGGGGATAGATTGGTAGGAAAAGACCATCGCTCGTCCCCGACCGCCACTCATAAGGAAGACAATCAAAGAACACCTCATGTTTCAAATTTGTTACACAACATTTACCATACGTGCATGCTACGGGACTTGCAATCTTCAACACAAGTATTTCTCAAATTGACAATTACTCAACTAGCACACTCTAATATCACCACCTTTATATCTCAAAACAATTATCAAGTATCAAACTTCTCATAGTATTCAATGCACTTTCTATGATAGTTTTTATTATACACATCTTGGATGCATATCATATTAGGACTAATTTCATAACCAAAACAAATTAGAATGCTGTTCTAAAGGACTCTCAAAATAATATAAGTGAAGCATGAGAGATCAATAATTTCTATAAAATAAAACCTCCACCGTGCTCTAAAAGATATAAATGAAGCACTAGAGAAAAATTATCTAGCTCAAAAGATATAAGTGAAGCACATAGAGTATTCTAATAAATTCCAATTCATCTATGTCTCTCCCAAAAGATGTGTACAGCAATGATGATTGTGGTAAACTAAAAAGCAAAGACTCAAATCATACAAGACGCTCCAAGCAAAACACATATCATGTGGTGAATAAAAATATAGCCTCATGTAAAGTTACCGATGGAAGAAGACGAAAGAGGGGATGCCTTCCGGGGCATCCCCAAGCTTAGGATTTTGGTTGTCCTTAAATTTTACCTTGGGGTGCCTTGGACATCCCCAAGCTTAGTCTCTTTTCACTCCTTGTTCCATAATCCATCAAATCTTTACTCAAAACTTGAAAACTTCACAACACAAAACTTAAACAAAAATTTTTATAAGCCCCATTAGTATAAGAAAATAAATCACCACTTAAGGTACTGTAATGAACTCATTCTTTATTTATTTTGGTGTGAAACCTACTGTATTCCAACTTCTCCATGGTTCATAACATCCAATACTATCCATAGATTCATCAAAATAAGCAAACAACACATGAAAAATAGAATCTGTCAAAAACAGAACAGTCTGTGGTAATCTGTAGGTTTCGAATACTTATGTAACCCAAAAAATTCTAAAATAAATTTCTGGACGTGAGGAATTTATCTACTAATCATCTTCAAAAATAATCAACCTAATCACACTCTCCAGTAAAAAATGACAGCAAATCTCGTGAGCGCTAAAGTTTCTATTTTTTACAGCAAGATCGCAAAGACTTTCCCCATGTCTTTCCAAAAGTTCTACTTGGCACAAACACTAATTAAAAGCATAAAACCACATCTAAACAGAATCTAGATGAATTATTTATTACTAAACAGAAACAAAAATAAAATTGGGTTGCCTCCCAACAAGCGCTATCGTTTAACGCCCCTAGCTAGGCATAAAAGCAAAAATAGATCTAGGCATTATCATCTTCGGTATGTAATCCATTAGTGGCTCTCATGATAGATTCATAAGGTAATTTAATTTTCTTTCTAGGAAAGTGTTCCATGCTTTTCCTTGATGGAAATTGGAATCTACTATTTCCTTCTTTCATATCCATAATTGCACCAGTCGTTCTAAGGAAAGGTCTACCAAAAATAATAGGACATGAAGGATTGCAATCAATGTCAAGAACAATAAAATCTACAGGCACATAATTCTTATTTGAAACAATAAGAACATCATTAATCCTTCCCATAGGTTTCTTAATAGTGGAATCTGCAAGATGCAAATTTAAAGAACAATCATCAAATTCACGGAAACCTAACACATCACACAAAGTTTTTAGAATCGTGGAAACGCTAGCACCCAAATCACATAAAGCATAGCATTCGTGATCTTTAATTTTAATTTTAATAGTGGGTTCCCACTCATCATAAAGTTTTCTAGGGATAGAAACTTCCAATTCAAGCTTTTCTTCATAAGATTGCATTAAAGCATCAACGATATGTTTAGTAAAGCTTTATTTTGACTATAAGCATGTGGAGAATTTAGCACAGATTGTAACAAGGAAATACAATCTATTAAAGAACAATTATCATAATTAAATTCCTTGAAAACCAAAATAGTGGGTACATTGCTATGTAAAGTTTTGACCTCATCAATCCCACTTTTACCAATTTTTGCATCAAGATCTAAAAACTCTGAATTATTGGGACACCTTTTAGCTAAAGTTGACTCATCTCCAGTCCCATCATTATCAAGATTCATATTGCAAAAAAAAGATTTAATAGGAGACACATCAATCACTTTTAGATCTTCATCCTTATTATCATCAAATTCTTTCGGTTTGGCGGCCATCTTATTGACTAAGGTGGCCTGCTTATCCGAAATTTGGGATATTAAGTTTTCAAGATGAGCGAACTGAGATTTTAGACCATAAAATTCTTTAGATATATCATCAAGCTCTTTATTCATGTACCCCATAAAACTTTTTTGTTCTTTAAGCTCGTTTCTGAAGAAATTATTATGCTCAAACTGCAAGGACATAAAAATTCTAACGTTGTTTTCAATTTCTTCCAACCTTCTAAGGTGAGGATCAACACCTTTTGGTAGAGCCATCGCGGCAAAAAATCCAACACACAAGCACACGAGAAGCAAACGAAAAGAGACAAACGGAAAAGAGAAGGGGAACGTAGAAAGAGGGCGAATAAAATGGCAAGGGTGAAGTGGGGGAGAGGAAAACGAGAGGCAAATGGCAAATAATATAATGCGAGGGATAAGAGTTTGTGATGGGTACTTTGTATGTCTTGACTTGTGCGTAGATCTCCCCGGCAACGGCGCCAGAAATCCTTCTTGCTACCTCTTGAGCACTGAGTTGGTTTTCCCTTAAAGAGGAAAGGGTGATGCAGCAAAGTAGCGTAAGTATTTCCCTTAGTTTTTGAGAACCAAGGTATCAATCCAGTAGGAGACTACACGCAAGTCCCTCGTACCTACACAGACAAATAAGAACCTCGCAACCAACGCGATAAAGGGGTTGTCAATCCCTTCACAGTCACTTACGAGAGTGAGATCTGATAGAGATAATAATAATAAGATAAATATTTTTGGTATTTTTATGATGTAGATTGAAAGTAAAGATTGCAAAATAAAATAGATTGGAAACTTATATGATGGAAAATAGACCCGGGGGCCATAGGTTTCACTAGCGGCTTCTCTCAAGATAGCATAAGTATTACGGTGGGTGAACAAATTACTGTCGAGCAATTGATAGAAAAGTGCATAACTATGAGAATATCTAGGCATGATCATGTATATAGGCATCACGTCCGAGACAAGTAGACCGAAACGATTCTGCATCTACTACTATTACTCCATACATCGACCGCTATCCAGCATGCATCTAGAGTATTAAGTTCATAAGAACAGAGTAATGCATTAGGCAAGATGACATGATGTAGAGGGATAAACTCAAGCAATATGATATAAACCCCATCTTTTTATCCTCGATGGCAACAATACAATACGTGCCTTGCTGCCCCTGCTGTCACTGGGAAAGGACACCGCAAGATTGAACCCAAAGCTAAGCACTTCTCCCACTGCAAGAAAGATCAATCTAGTAGGCCAAACGAAACTGATAATTCGAAGAGACTTGCAAAGATAACCAATCATACATAAAAGGTTTCAGAGAAAAATCAAATATTATTCATAGATAAACTTGATCATAAACCCACAATTCATCGGATCTCGACAAACACACCGCAAAAAGAGTTACATCAAATAGATCTCCAAGAAGATCGAGGAGAACATTGTATTGAGATACAAAGAGAGAGAAGAAGCCATCTAGCTAATAACTATGGACCCGAAGGTCTGAAGTAAACTACTCACACATCATCGGAGAGGCTATGGTGTTGATGTAGAAGCCCTCCGTGATTGATTCCCCCTCTGGCGGAGTTCCGGAAAGGCCCCAATATGGGATCTCTTGGGTATAGAAGGTTGCGGCGATGGAAATAGGGTTTTGTTGTGCTCCTGGATGTTTTCGGGGTATATGGATATATATAGGAGGAAGAAGTAGGTCGGTGCAGCCACGAGGGGCCCACGAGGGTGGAGGGCGCGCCCCCCCTGCCTCGTGGCCTCCTCGTTGGTTTCTTGACGTCCACTCCAAGTCCCCTGGATCATGTTTGTTCCAAAAATAACTCTCCTGAAGGTTTTATTCCGTTTGATATTTCTTTTCTGCGAAACACTGAAATAGGCAAAAAACAACAATTTGCACTAGGCCTTGGGTTAGTAGGTTAGTCCCAAAAATAATATAAAAGTGTATAAATAAGCCTATTAACATCGAAAACAGATAATATAACAGCATGGAACAATAAAAAATTATAGATACGTTGGAGACATATCAACTGCCGAGTGCTGCGATGGCCTGGCTCCGCAAGCTACGCACGACGACCACATGCTGCAACTGATGGTGGCAAACGAGGGCGCGCTACGACGCTGGTGCTGTTTGAGGGGGGGGCATCGACGATGAACGCAACCTCACGCCTCGCGAAGGAGCACCGAATGTGGGAGAAGCGCAACACGCGGTGACTAGCTGGGTCGGGAGGCGGAGGGGGAGTTGGGATAGTTTTGTGTACACGTTGTACCGGCGTGAGTAAGGAGAAGAATCGGCAGCGATCCAACAACGCGGGATGTTTCAATCTGATGGTGGACGCAGTGACCGATCTGGCGTCTTAGCCGGTCGACCGGCATCAGCCTTCCCCTTTTTGGTGAGTGATGTAAGAGCATCTCTAGTCGCGCCCCCAACAGCCCCCCAGGCGTTTTTTCCGCGCTGACGCCCAAAAATCGGCCCAGCCGCGCCCCCAGGAGCCCGTTTTTCGCCGGTTTGGGCCGAAACTGGCGCCGGTGGACCCAGGCCGAACCCGGCGCATTTTGGCGTGAACGAGGATGGGCCTGCCGATTCAGCGAGATGCCGCTTCGTCGCCCTCATCGTCTCGGTTCCCGCAGGAATCAATGCGAAGTCTCCATTGATGCCTCACGGGCGGTGCCGCGACGCGTGTCCCGCCCTCGCCCGCCACGCGTCGCCCAACATGCAGCCTCTCGTCGCCCTCACTGCGGCTATAAAAGGCAACCTCCCCGCCGGTGGATGCCATAGTTCTCATTTCCCCCCACTCCGACGCACAAAGCTACACTCTCCCCGCCTTCCCGCCGAAGAACATGTTGGAAATATGCCCTAGAGGCAATAATAAATTGGTTATTATTATATTTCCTTGTTCATGATAATCGTTTATTATCCATGCTAGAATTGTATTGATAGGAAACTCAGATACATGTGTGGATACATAGACAACACCATGTCCCTAGTAAGCCTCTACTTGACTAGCTCGTTGAACACTAGATGGTTGCGGTTTCCTGACCATGGACATTGGATGTCGTTGATAACGGGATCACATCATTAGGAGAATGATGTGATGGACAAGACCCAATCCTAAGCCTAGCACAAAGATCGTGTAGTTCGTATGCTAAAGCTTTTCTAAATGTCAAGTATCATTTCCTTAGACCATGAGATTGTGCAACTCCCGGATACCGTAGGAATACTTTGGGTGTGCCAAACGTCACAACGTAACTGGGTGGCTATAAAGGTACACTACAGGTATCTTCGAAAGTGTCTGTTGGGTTGGCACGAATCGAGACTGGGATTTGTCACTCCGTGTAAACGGAGAGGTATCTCTGGGCCCACTCGGTAGGACATCATCATAATGTGCACAATGTGACCAAGGAGTTGATCACGGGATGATGTGTTACAGAACGAGTAAAGAGACTTGCCGGTAACGAGATTGAACAAGGTATCGGGATACCGACGATCGAATCTCGGGCAAGTATCATACCGATAGACAAAGGGAATTGTATACGGGATTGATTGAATCCTCGACATCGTGGTTCATCCAATGAGATCATCGTGGAACATGTGGGAGCCAACATGGGTATCCAGATCCCGCTATTGGTTATTTACCAGAGAGGTGTCTCGGTCATGTCTGCATGTTTCCTGAACCCGTAGGGTCTACACACTTAAGGTTTGATGATGCTAGGGTTATAGGGAATAGATATACGTGGTTACCGAATGTTTTTCGGAGTCCCGGATGAGATCCCGGACGTCACGAGGAGTTCCGGAATGGTCCGGAGGTAAAGATTTATATATGGGAAGTCCTGTTTTGGTCGCCGGAAAAGTTTCGGGGTTTATCGGTAACGTACCGGGACCACCGGGAGGATCCCGGGGGTCCACCAAGTGGGGCCACAAGCCCCGGAGGGCTGCATGGGCCAAGTGTGGGAGGGTACCAGCCCCAGGTGGGCTGGTGCCCCCCCCCCCACAAGGGCCCAAGGCGCCTAAGGGGAGGAGGGAGGGCAAACCCTAAGGGCAGATGGGCCTTAGGGCCCATGCCTGGTGCGCCTCCCTCTTCCCCTCCACCTGGCCGCCACCCAGATGGGATCTGGGGGCTACTGCCACCCCTAGGGAGGGAACCCTAGGTGGGGGCGCAGCCCCTCCCCTCCCCCTATATATACTTGAGGTTTGGGCTGCCCAAGACACACGAGTTCCTCTCCTTCTTGGCGCAGCCCTACCCCTCTCCCTCCTCGTCTCTTGCGATGCTTGGCGAAGCCCTGCTAGAGTACCACGCTCCTCCACCACCACCACGCTGTTGTGCTGCTGCTGGATGGAGTCTTCCTCAACCTCTCCCTCTCTCCTTGCTGGATCAAGGCATGGGAGACGTCACCGGGTTGTACGTGTGTTGAACGCGGAGGTGTCGTCCGTTCGGCACTAGGATCTCCGGTGATTTGGATCACGACGAGTATGACTCCTTCAACCCCGTTCTCTTGAACGCTTCCGCTTAGCGATCTACAAGGGTATGTAGATGCACTCTCCTTCCCCTCATTGCTGGTTTCTCCATAGATAGATCTTGGTGACACGTAAGAAAATTTTGAATTTCTGCTACGTTCTCCAACAGAACAGATGGCCGAGAAGTTTCCAGGCGATAGAGCGGCGGCGAACGGCTTCGGCCGCCGCCATCTCCAAGAGCCAGAGGCGCGCCTCCTCTACGAGGCCGACTACCCGGCACCCCGGTGCCGCCTGTGCCCGAAGGGGCAGCACGGTAGGCCGAGATCGCCCGCATCCGCTCGTCCCTGATGGAGGAGCAGCGGAACGAGCCGCGATACTCCGCCGACAGCCACACCATGTGGTCCATGTACTTTGTGCGTCGCCATGAGGAGCAGATTGCCTCCACCAACAGCGTCATCCCCCACGACTGCCTCAACGCCGACGGGCGGCGCGAGTGGTGGGGCGTGCCCGGCCGCACCCTCGAGGTTGTCCTCGACCACATCGAGACCGGCAACGTGCTGCGCCTCGAGTACCCTCCGCGGTCGTTGATAACCCACAAGTATAGGGGATCGCAACAGTTTTCGAGGGTAGAGTATCAACCCAAATTTATTGATTCTACATAAGTGGAGCCAAAGAATATTCTCAAGTATTAACAGTTGAGTTGTCAATTCAACCGCACCTGAAAGACTTAATATCTATAGCAAAGTATTTAGTAGCAAAGTAATATGGAAGTAGCGGTAACGGTGGCAAAAGTAACAGTAGTAGTTTTTGTAGTGATTGTAACAGTGGCAACAGAAAAGTGACTAAGCAAAGATCAATATGTGAAAGCTCGTAGGCAATGGATCAGTGATGGATAATTATGTCGGATGCGATTCCTCATGGAACAGTTATAACATAGGGTGACACAAAACTAGCTCCAGTTCATAAAAGTAATGTAGGCATGTATTCCGAATATAGTCATACATGCTTATGGAAAAGAACTTGCATGACATCTTTTGTCCTACCCTCCCGTGGCAGCGAGGTCCTATTGGAAATTAAGGGATATTAAGGCCTCCTTTTAATAGAGTACCGGACTAAAGCATTAACACTTAGTGAATATATGAACTCCTCAAACCGCGGTCATCACCGGGAGTGGTCCCGATTATTGTCACTTCGGGGTTACCGGATCATAACACATAGTAGGTGACTGTTGACTTGCAAGATAGGATCAAGAACTCACATATATTCATAAAAAACATAATAGGTTCATATCTGAAATCATGGCACTTGGGCCCTAGTGACAAGAATTAAGCATAGCAAAGTCATAGCAACATCAATCTCATAACATAGTGGATACTAGGGATCAAACCCTAACAAAACTAACTCGATTACATGATAAATCTCATCCAAACCATCACCGTCCAGCAAGCCTACGATGGAATTACTCATGCACGACAGTGAGCATCATGAAATTGGTGATGGAGGAAGGTTGATGATGACGACGGTGACGGATTCCCCTCTCCGGAGCCCCGAACGGACTCCATACCAGCCCTTCTGAGAGAGATTAGGGCTTGGCGGCGGCTCCGTACGTAAAACACGATGAATCCTTTTCTCTAATTTTTTTCTCCCCAAACGTGAATATATAGAGTTGGAGTTGACGTCGGTGGAGCCTCAGGGGGCCCACGAGGCAGGGGGCGCGCCCCAAGGGGGGCGCGCCCTGCACCCTCGTGGACAGGGTGTGGACCCCCTAGTGTTGATTTTTTCGCCAGTATTTTTTATTAATTCCAAAAATATTCTCCGTGAAGTTTCATGTCATTCTAAGAACTTTTATTTCTGCACAAAAATAACACCATGGCAATTCTGCTGAAAACAGCGCCAATCTGGGTTAGCTCGGTTCAAATCATGGAAGTTAGAGTCCAAAACAAGGGCAAAAGTGTTTGGAAAAGTAGATATGTTGGAGACGTATCAACTCTCCCAAGCTTAAACCTTCGCTTGTCCTCAAGCAATTCAGTTGATAAACCAAAAGTGATAAAAGAAAAAACTTTTACAAACTCTGTTTGCTCTTGTTGTTCTAAATATGTAAAGCCAGCATTCAGGTTTTCAGTAAAGATTATGAACTAACCATATTCACAATAATACTTAGGTCCGATATTTACTCATATCAATGGCATAATCAACTAGCGAGCAATAATAATAAATCTCGAATGACAACACTTTCTCAAAATAATCATAATATGATATAACAATATGGTATCTCGCTATCCCTTTCTGAGACCACAAAACATAAATGTAGAGCACCTCTGAAGATCAAGGACTGATTAAACATTGTAATTCATGGTAAAAGAGATCTAGTCACAGTCATACTCAATGTAAACTAATAGTAATGCATGCAAATGATAGCGGTGCTCTCCAACTGGTGCTTTTTAATAAAGTGATGATGACTCAACATAAAAGTAAATAGATAGGCCCTTCTCAGAGGGAAGCAGGGATTTGTAGAGGTGCCAGAGCTCGAGTTTTGAAATAGAGATGAATAATATTTTGAGTGGTATACTTTCATTGTCAACATAACAACCGAAAGATCTCGATATCTTCCATGCTACACACATTATAGGCGGTTCCCAAACAGAATGGTAAAGTTTATACTCCCCCACCACCAACAAACATCAATCCATGGCTTGTCCGAAACAACGGGTGCCTCCAACTAACAACAATCCCGGGGGAGTTTCGTTTGCAATTATTTTTATTTAAGCATGGGACCGGGTATCCTGGTTACCAGCCATTTTTTCATGAATGAGGAGCGGAGTCTACTCCTCGTGAGAATAACCCGCCTATCATGGAAGATATATACAACCCTAGTTGATACATGAGCTATTCGAGCATACAAAACAAAATTTCATTTGAAGGTTTAGAGTTTGGCATGTACAAATTTACTTGGAACGACAGATAGATGCCGCATATAGGAAGGTATGGTGGACTCATATGGAATAACTTTTGGGGTTTATGGAAGTGGATGCACAAGCAGTATTCCCGCTTAGTACAAGTGAAGGATAGAAAGAGATTGGGAAGCGACCAACTAGAGAGCGACAACAGTCATGAACATGCATTAAAATTAATCAACACTGAGTGCAAGCATGAATAGGATATAATTCACCATGAACATAAATATCGTGGAGGCTATGTTGATTTTGTTTCAACTACATGCGTGAACATGTGCCAGGTCAAGCCACTCAAATCGTTTAAAGAAGGATACCACCCTATCATACCACATCACAACTATTTTAATAGCATGTTGGCATGCAAGGTAAACCATTATAAACTCCTAGCTAATTAAGCATGGCATGAGCAACTATAATCTTTAATTGTCATCGCAAACATGTTTCATTCATAATAGGCTGAATCAGGAATGATGAACTAACCATATTTACAAAAACAAGATAGATCGAGTTCATACCAGCTTCTCTCATCTCAATCAGTCCATCATAATCGCTATTATTTCCTTTCACTTGCACGACTGAACGGTGTGGATAATAGTAATAGTGCATGTGCATTGGACTAAGTTGGAATCTGCAAGCATTTAATACAAGGGAGAAGACAAGGTAATATGGGCTCTTGGTTAGATCAACAATAATGCATATGAGAGCCACTCAACATTTTCATCATGGTCTTCTCCTCTCGATCCCCAAAGAAAAAGAAATAAAACTATTTACACGGGAAAGCCCCCAACAAGCAAAAGAAGAACGAGAAATGTTTTTGGATTTTTTTTAATTATTACTACTACAAGTGTGACGCCCCCGATTCAATCGTACACTAATCATGCACGCAAACGTGTACGATCAAGATTAGGGACTCACGGGAAGATATCACAACACAACTCTAAAACATAAATAAGTCATACAAGCATCATAATACAAGCCAGGGGCCTCGAGGGCTCGAATACAAGTACTCGATCATAGACGAGTCAGCGGAAGCAACAATATCTGAGTACAGACATAAGTTAAACAAGTTTGCCTTAAGAAGGCTAGCACAAACTGGGATACAGATCGAAAGAGGCGCAGGCCTCCTGCCTAGGATCCTCCTAAACTACTCCAGGTTGTCGTCAGCGGGCTGCACGTAGTAGTAGGCACCTCCGGTGTAGTAGGGGTCGTCGTCGACGGTGGCGTCTGGCTCCAGGGCTCCAGCATCTGGTTGCGACAACCAGGTAGAAGGGAAAGGGGAAAAGGGGAAGAAAAGCAACCGTGAGTACTCATCCAAAGTACTCGCAAGCAAGGAGCTACACTACATATGCATGGGTATATGTGTAAAGGGCCATATCGGTGGACTGAACTGCAGAATGCCAGAATAAGAGGGGGATAGCTAATCCTGTCGAAGACTACGCTTCTGGCAGCCTCCGTCTTGCAGCATGTAGAAGAGAGTAGATTGAAGCCCTCCAAGTAGTATCTCCAAGTAGCATCTCCAAGTAGCATCCCCAAGTAACATCTCTAGTAGCAACGCAGTAGCATAATCCTACCCGGCGATCCTCCCTCGTCGCCCTGTGGAAAAGCGATCACCGGGTTGTCTGTGGAACTTGGAAGGGTGTGTTTTATTAAGTATCCGGTTCTAGTTGTCATAAGGTCAAGGTACAACTCCAAGTCGTCCTGTTACCGAAGATCACGGCTATTCGAATAGATTAACTTCCCTGCAGGGGTGCACCAACTTACCCAGCACGCTCGATCCCATTTGGCCGGACACACTTTCCTGGGTCATGCCCGGCCGCGGAAGATCAACACGTCGCAGCCCCACCTAGGCACAACAAAGAGGCCAGCACGCCGGTCTAAACCTAAGCGCGCAGGGGTCTGGGCCCATCGCCCTGAGCACACATGCACGTTGCATGGGCGGCCGAAAGCAGACCTAGCCTAGTGGCGTTCCAGTCCAATTCGGCGCGCGCCGCTCCGTCGCTGACGTCTAAAGTGCTTCGGCTGATACCACGACGTCGGGATACCCATAACTACTCCCGCGTAGATGGTTAGTGCGTATAAACTCGTAGCCAACTCAGATCAAATACCAAGATCTCGTTAAGCGTGTTAAGTATCCGCGAACGCCGAACAGGGCCAGGCCCACCTCTCTCCTAGGTGGTCTCAACCTGCCCTGTCGCTCCGCCTCAAAGATCCACTCGCGGGTGCTCCACCAGCCGACCCGACTTTAGTCTCCACATGTATCATGTATAAAGTATAGTATATACCCGTGATCACCTCCCGAGTGATCGCGGCCCGATAGTATAGCACGGCAGACGGACAAGAATGTAGGGCCACAGATGGAATACTAGCACCCTATACTAAGCATATAGGATTGCAGGTAAAGGTAACAACAGTGGTAACAAGGACAGGCTATGCATCAGGATAGGTATAACAGAAAGCAGTAACATGCTACACTACTCTAATGCAAGCAGTATAGAGAAGAGTAGGCGATATCTGGTGATCAAGGGGGGGGGCTTGCCTGGTTGCTCTGGCAAGAGAGAGGGGTCGTCAACTCCGTAGTCGAACTGGTCAGCAGTAGCGTCGGTCTCGTAGTCTACCGGAGAGAAGAGGGGGAAGAAATAATGAATACAGAGCAAACAAAGCATCACAAAATATATCAAGGCAATACGCGGTGTTCGGTGTGCCCTAACGCGGTAGTCGGTGATACCGGTGAAGGGGGGAAAACCCCCGGGAAAGTATTCCCAGTGTTTCGTGTTTTCGGGCAGAGGAGCCGGAGGGGGAAAGTTGCGGGTTCGATAGGTTAGGGGTGTGTGGCGGACGAACGGACTGCGTATCCGGATTCGTCTCGTCGTTCTGAGCAACTTTCATGTTGAAAATATTTTAATCCGAGTTACGGATTAAAAGATATGATTTTCTAAAGATTTTATTAATTTCTAGAATTTAACTAATTATTTAATTTAACCCGAAAATGGAATTATGACATCAGCATTATGTCAGGGTGATGTCAGCAGTCAACTAGTCAGTTGACCTAGTCAAACTGACATGTGGGTCCCACTGTCATTGTCTGTTAACTAATTAACCATGTTAATTAGATTAATTAACAGATTAGTTAGGTTAGTTATTTAATTAGGTTTATTAAACATAATTAGTTAAGTTAATTTAATTAATTAATTAATTAATTTAATTATATTTTTATTATTAATAATATATTTTTTTATCTCCTTTTTTTGACGTTCTGGGGTGGGCCCAAATTGTCATGGGGCCAGGGGAGCCTATGCGGGCGTGCGGTTACGGGCGCCGCCCGAACGAGCACTCGCCCGCAGGGCGGGACGAGGCCGCCGGGGCACCAACGGCGCGGCATGCCGGCGCGGCCAACCGGGGCCACGGCGGGCGGAGGCGAGGGGTGGCGCCGATGCGGCCAGTGGCGCGCGGGCGGGCGCGGTGGCGCGGCCGCAGGAGGAGGGCAGGGCGGAGACGAGGCGCACCGAGGCACGGGGCCAAGGGGCGCCGACCGGAGCGGAAGCGGGCGACGGCAGGGATGGCGCAGGGGCGCTGGGAGCCGCCGGGGTTGGAGGCGAGGCGACCTGGGGGGAAGAGGGGCGCGAGGGCCACGGTGAGCGCGACGAGCGCGGGAAAGGAGGAGACGGGGGCAGGACGGTCTGGCGCGGCAGGGGGGAAGAGGCCCCGGCCGTGGCCATGGCCAGCTAGGCGCGAGGGGAGGGGGCACGCGGGCACGGCCGTGCGGAACGAGGCTGGCACGGGCACGGCCGCCCGGGGAGGAACCGGCGACGGCGTGGTCGGAGCGCGGGCGGTGACTGCGCGGGAAAAGGGGAAGGAAGGGGAGGTGCTCACGGGGGGGGGGGGGAAATGTAGGGCACGGGCAGCGGGCGTGACGGCGGTCGGGGAGGACCGGCAGAGGAGGACGAGGAGGCGTTCGGCGGCGACGAGGCCTGGCGGCGGCGGTGGTCTCCTCCCTCGATCCCGATCCAATCGGGGGAGAGGGGGAGAGATATTTTCGGGAGGGGGGAGTGTCGGTGGGGGGGGGGACGTGGGTTGGACCGAGGGATAAGGGAGAGGAGCGGGGCCGACCTGGGCCGGCCTGGTTGGCCCAATGGCCAGCTGGGCCGCGGTTCAGCAGGGGGGCTTCCTTTCTTTTTTTCTGTTTCTCTTTTGTATTTTCTTTCTTTTATTTATTTTCTGTTCTGTTTTATTTTTCTTATATAATAGTTTATAGTTTTACAAAAAGTGAAACCCATAGCTAAAATAGAGTTACAATTATAACTACTGCCACGAAAGGTTTTATCCCTGAACAAAATAGTTTAGTATTTTATAAAACCCAAAATGCATTTATTTAATTGTTTTACCTACTGTTTTAATCATTTTAGGGTATTAAAACATTTTATAAAAGTGGGGTTTCTTCACCACAATTAACTTTGCATTATTTGGCACAACTCGAATATTTTAGTTTTAAAGTTTGAAAACTTTTACCGTTTGATTTGATTTTGAATTTGAATTTGAATCAGTTTCGAACTAACGCGAGATTAGCAACAGTAATTGTGCTGACGTGGCATCATTAACAGTGGTTTACTGTAGCTTAAGTATCCGGGCGTCACAATTCTCCTCCACTACAAGAAATCTCGTCCCGAGATTTAAGCGGTGGAGTAATGGGGGAAAGGTGCTGGTAGCGAAAAACCTAACGAGTCTTCTCGGCCTTGGCTGCCCTTTCGAAGAGGTTGATCCCTTTCATTGATGTCTTCATTTCTCTGTTTCAGGTCCTCATGGTGAAGTCGGCTCTTTTCTTCGGGAACTCCATCGCATTTACGAATAGGTAACGGGGCAGGTCGGCAACGACAGAATGTTTTAAGTGTTATAATCTGGGATTAACCCATGAATGAGCATATGAGTACCTATCGAGTTTGAACATTTAAAAGACATCGAGAGTAAAGTTGGGAGGTACAATAAGAAGTTTCAAGTAGCCAGGCAATCGTTCAATGCCTAGTCAGAAGGTGAAAGTGGTTTCAAAGCAACGGGATAATTATTGTGTCCGATGCCAGAATTGATGATCTCATCGGAAAGGTGGCTCATGAATTACTTACGAGTCCACGCGGGAGGAATAACTTTGGAAACTGGGGTGTGCAGGAGAGTCAGGTTTCGATCCTGTGGAACTGTGGGTTATGGGCCCACCATGTGGGTTAAAAGTAGGAAAGGCAGTGACGTCTTGCACAATCATGTAAGCAAGGCATGTTAGAGGATAGCCTGACAGTTATGTCGGCAACAATGTCGGTACCAAGGGCGAGGGACGAAGAGAACCATCTTCCTGCTCGTTGAACGAGGCGGACCAATAGGCAAAGTTCTCGTCCATCGGTGGTTACCGGAATGTCCTCACCAAAATAACAGGGTCTTTCTGACAGAATTGTACACCGAGGTGTTTACAAAAGTAGGATAATATTACTGCTTAGATCTCATAGATCACAAGAAAGGTTAAACCAAACAATGGAAAGGAAGATATGATTATCGGATTTAACCAGATCAATGGAAAGGAAAAATGTGTTTAAACACATTTTCCAGGGGTATATCCTTCCCAAGGACAAGCAGATGATATCCATGACAGGATAGTAGGTAGAAAACCATTTTAGGTAAGGGAAGAAAAATTTCATGACATTACCCATACAACGGTGTTTGGATAATTGATAAAGAGAATTTAGCATTGTGCTTCAAATGTTCTTGGTGATGAATGGAGTACCACAGACATGCTTCAGGTAGCAATGATATGGTGTTTCAATCAAGGGCCCAACTTCGGATACACCAATGACCCATCAGGAGTAACTTATAAAATAAGTCCTACCACTTCCTCTAGGAGGAATGGTTATCCTTGCAAAAGAAATCATAATGATAGGTCCTCCAGCCAGGGGGGGGGGCTAGGCATGACATCCTGTTACCAGGTCATCAAAGGGCCAACAACATAACTCTTGGAAAGTTGTCCCAACCATCATATCTGACCGAGATTCAGATCCGATTGGTGTAATGATACCTCAGACTCAGGATGTCCGAGAATAAAAGGTGCAACACAAATAGACGAAATGACATTTCAGGATTCTCAGGAAATGAACTATGGGAGTGGGTTCCTGAAACAATAGTTCATCATTAAACCAAGGAGAGGAGGAGGTGGCTGATGGGCTCGGCGATAATCCATCGAGATTTCCGACAAGATGGATTTCCACAATTATGTGAACAAGGAGATAACATTTGTCAGATCAAATGGTATAATGATGTATGCTCGAGGAAACATACTCAATTAAACATTGGTTGAAAGGTGCACCCGAATATGGGTTGGGTCGCACGATCAATGTTAGAGTGGTGACTTGACGAACAAAAGAATTTGAATGAAACTCGACCATTACTTCAAAGCAATAGGGTTGCTAGAAGTTTTGAATTCACACCTCATAGTTCAATTGTCGGTATTCCGGTTAGAAACAACACGGGTACCAAGAAAGAATGGTGAGGGTGAGAAGTATCACCATACCAAGAATTCTTAAGAGGTGGAGTAATCCTCACGACCTTCTTGACATAAAAGATGGTAATACTCCATGGTAAAGAAGAACAAATGCTAGGTAGCAAGGAACTCGAGGTATAACACAGAACACAAACAAGTTTTTGTTGGAGGGAACGCAATAAAGAGGTCGATGACAACACAAATCATCGAGGGCAAGGATGGTATTTCTCATCATTAATTCAATTGATATCCTGGAAGAGCATCAGAATGTAGATGGTGATCATGACACATTTGTCGAGAGATTCCACGAAGATGTAATCGATCCGCGATCACATCAAGTCAAAAGAATGATGAAGCTAGAGGTTATTGGAACCATAGGTACGACACAAACTTGAAATCTAGCTTGTTGTTCAAGGCGAAATGATATGACGAGGAAGATCGACGTAAGCTTAGCTATCGTCGCAAATTGGTGCTCCGAGAATAAGGACCAGGTAGCACAGTTAGAATCATCACGACAATGATATAGCCAAACAGGCTAGGAATGGCGTGATCGGGTACAAACTCATACTTATAGAAGCTTACTGAAGAGTTGTTGAACCGTAGAGCGGACTCGGTTCAGTTATCGGTGTCTTTGAGTGTTTAATAACTCATAGCCCGTGAAAAATTGGAATCAGTGGTAAGGTAGCACTTGATGAAGAACTCATAAGAAGTTATGCAGTACCATGATAATCTCGAGATTCCAGGGGGGTAATACTCAACACAAGATCAAAGTAAAGGTTGGACTGGTGTATTGATCCATAGAAGACAATTGTTTTAACTTGTCCGAGAAATGGAATCAAAGAAGAACAATCATGGTCGGAACCACGGTTGCAAGGGATCAATTCACAGATACCATATGTTAGCTATCAAGGAAATATTTATTATTACAAGAAGCTTCCATGATAGGATATACATCGCGTCCATGGGCATGAACACAAAGTTCAAGGTCGACTCCCACTTCCTCAATGCATAATCTTCCATTCACCTCTGGTATTTCGAAGATGACATTAGTTGTTGAAAGTTTTACCTGGTGTAATACCAGATAAGTATGACTCGTGAAATCTTTCGGGTTCACACCGATGAGGGAAGACGTTGGTTCAATCCCATCGGGGCTTCTTACGAACATATACCATAAGCTTCAAGAGTAAATATCACCAGCCCGAAAGCAGAGCATGGTTGACAAAAGGAAAGGATACAATTTACCAAAGGCATTATGTATCGGAGAAAGAACTCACAAAGTGATTAATTATGAAGGACACTGTGGATAATAATCCAACAGTGGATATGGCGATCCACAATGGGGCTGATATGAGTATCGATACCCAATCAGAGGAAGAAAGATTGCAAATGCATCGGTTTATAGAACATCTGAATAGTTCAACGCTTAATTAGCAAAGTAATTATGATTTTCAAATCAAGGAATCAGAAGCAATGCTCTGATTAGGGATGGATAAGTTGAATAGCCTTAGGGTACAATCAACAACAATTGGATTGGTCGAGAACCAATTCCAGTTAAAAGAATGGAAGCTCAGCCGGAAAGGTCATTTATAAGGATCAATGAGGATTGCGTGTAATCGCAACATATTGAGTCAACAGACTCAAAATGATAATGACAAGGAATGTCAATAAGATTTCTGTACTTATGGGATTAATCATAATGAAAGCAAACAAGAAATTCCAGAGCAATATGTTGCTGAGGATTTTTGGAATATCGGGTGGTATTTCGAAGACTTTTGTGTAACACATGAACAACTGGGGGATGGGCGGATACTCGATAAATGCGAGAATTAACCGTAGGGGTATTCAAGTGACAAGAACAACAAGGCATCTTGTAATAATAAGACCACTGGGGATGAATGTAAGAATAACAAATGCAAGTAGTTATCCATAAGGGTTTGCGGTGGAAGGTGAATTGCAAACGCGATGAACACAAGTTCTCGGGTTAACAGCGGAGAGTATCTTCAGGGTCTTCGGGTGCAGCAGACGATCATCAGTAATAAGGGGCTCTCCGGGTGAAAATGATAACGAGATCCTAATGTTAGATTTAGCAAAATTCATTTAACCCGAATAGAAGAGATGTCAGAGTCCCAGAGTATAGGTCGAGGAATAAAAGATCCTAATACCACCCAATGGCGACGTGGGCCCATGGGCCGCACAGCCATGTTAGTAAAAGTTTTGTAAAGTCTAGACTCAACTTCGGCCAAGGAGTTGGAAAGGGGGATTCCTACAGGCAGTCGGCTCTGATACCAACTTGTGACGCCCCCGATTCAATCATACACTAATCATGCACGCAAACGTGTACGATCAAGATCAGGGACTCACGGGAAGATATCACAACACAACTCTAAAACATAAATAAGTCATACAAGCATCATAATACAAGCCAGGGGCCTCGAGGGCTCGAATACAAGTGCTCGATCATAGACGAGTCAGCGGAAGCAACAATATCTGAGTACAGACATAAGTTAAACAAGTTTGCCTTAAGAAGGCTAGCACAAACTGGGATACAGATCGAAAGAGGCGCAGGCCTCCTGCCTGGGATCCTCCTAACTACTCCTGGTCGTCGTCAGCGGGCTGCACGTAGTAGTAGGCACCTCCGGTGTAGTAGGGGTCGTCGTCGACGGTGGCGTCTGGCTCCAGGGCTCCAGCATCTGGTTGCGACAACCAGGTAGAAGGGAAAGGGGAAAAAGGGGGAGAAAAGCAACCGTGAGTACTCATCCAAAGTACTCGCAAGCAAGGAGCTACACTACATATGCATGGGTATATGTGTAAAGGGCCATATCGGTGGACTGAACTGCAGAATGCCAGAATAAGAGGGGGATAGCTAATCCTGTCGAAGACTACGCTTCTGGCAGCCTCCGTCTTGCAGCATGTAGAAGAGAGTAGATTGAAGTCCTCCAAGTAGCATCTCCAAGTAGCATCTCCAAGTAGCATCTCCAAGTAACATCTCTAGTGCACGCAGTAGCATAATCCTACCCGGCGATCCTCCCCTCGTCGCCCTGTGGAAAGCGATCACCGGGTTGTCTGTGGAACTTGGAAGGGTGTGTTTTATTAAGTATCCGGTTCTAGTTGTCATAAGGTCAAGGTACAACTCCAAGTCGTCCTGTTACCGAAGATCACGGCTATTCGAATAGATTAACTTCCCTGCAGGGGTGCACCAACTTACCCAGCACGCTCGATCCCATTTGGCCGGACACACTTTCCTGGGTCATGCCCGGCCGCGGAAGATCAACACGTCGCAGCCCCACCTAGGCACAACAGAGAGGCCAGCACGCCGGTCTAAACCTAAGCGCGCAGGGGTCTGGGCCCATCGCCCTGAGCACACATGCACGTTGCATGGGCGGCCGAAAGCAGACCTAGCCTAGTGGCGTTCCAGTCCAATTCGGCGCGCGCCGCTCCGTCGCTGACGTCTGAAGTGCTTCGGCTGATACCACGACGTCGGGATACCCATAACTACTCCCGCGTAGATGGTTAGTGCGTATAAACTCGTAGCCAACTCAGATCAAATACCAAGATCTCGTTAAGCGTGTTAAGTATCCGCGAACGCCGAACAGGGCCAGGCCCACCTCTCTCCTAGGTGGTCTCAACCTGCCCTGTCGCTCCGCCTCAAAGATCCACTCGCGGGTGCTCCACCAGCCGACCCGACTTTAGTCTCCACATGTATCATGTATAAAGTATAGTATATACCCGTGATCACCTCCCGAGTGATCGCGGCCCGATAGTATAGCACGGCAGACGGACAAGAATGTAGGGCCACAGATGGAATACTAGCACCCTATACTAAGCATTAGGATTGCGGGTAAGGTATCAACAGTGTAGCACAATGACAGGCTATGCATCAGGATAGGATTAACGGAAAGCAGTAACATGCTACACTACTCTAATGCAAGCAGTATAGAGAAGAGTAGGCGATATCTGGTGATCATAGGGGGGGGCTTGCCTGGTTGCTCTGGCAAGAGAGAGGGGTCGTCAACTCCGTAGTCGAACTGGTCAGCAGCAGTGTCGGTCTCGTAGTCTACCGGAGAGAAGAGGGGGAAGAAATAATGAATACAGAGCAAACAAAGCATCACAAAATATATCAAGGCAATACGCGGTGTTCGGTGTGCCCTAACGCGGTAGTAGGTGATACCGGTGAAGGGGGGAAAACCCCCGGGAAAGTATTCCCGATGTTTCGTGTTTTCGGGCAGAGGAGCCGGAGGGGGAAAGTTGCGGGTTCGATAGGTTAGGGATGTGTGGCGGACGAACGGACTGCGTATCCGGATTCGTCTCGTCGTTCTGAGCAACTTTCATGTTGAAAAAATTTTAATCCGGGATTAAAAGATATGATTTTCTAAAGATTTTATTAATTTCTAGAATTTAACTAATTATTTAATTTAACCCGAAAATGGAATTATGACATCAGCATTATGTCAGGGTGATGTCAGCAGTCAACTAGTCAGTTGACCTAGTCAAACTAACATGTGGGTCCCACTGTCATTGTTTGTTAACTAATTAACCATGTTAATTAGATTAATTAACAGATTAGTTAGGTTAGTTATTTAATTAGGTTTATTAAACATAATTAATTAAGTTAATTAATTTAATTAATTAATTAATTAATTAATTTAATTATATTTTTATTATTATTAATATATATTTTTATCTCCTTTTTTTGACGTTCTGGGGTGGGCCCCAATTGTCATGGGGCCAGGGGAGCCTATGCAGGCGTGCGGTTACGGGCGCCGCCCGAACGAGCACTCGCCCGCAGGGCGGGACGAGGCCGCCGGGGCACCAACGGCGCGGCACGCCAGCGCGGCCAACCGGGGCCACGGCGGGCGGAGGCGAGGGGTGGCGCTGATGCGGCCAGTGGCGCGCGGGCGGGCGCGGTGGCGCGGCCGCGGGAGGAGGGCAGGGCGGAGACGAGGCGCACCGAGGCACGGGGGCAAGGGGCGCCGACCGGAGCGGAAGCGGGCGACGGCAGGGATGGCGCAGGGGCGCTGGGAGCCGCCGGGGTTGGAGGCGAGGCGACCTGGGGGGAAGAGGGCACGGCCACGGGCGCGAGGGCCACGGTGAGCGCGACGAGCGCGGGGAAAGGAGGAGACGGGGGCGGGACGGTCCGGCGCGGCAGGGGGGAAGAGGCCCCGGCCGTGGCCATGGCCAGCTAGGCACGAGGGGAGGGGGCACGCGGGCGCGGACGTGCGGAACGAGGCCGGCACGGGCACGGCCGCCCGGGGAGGAACCGGCGACGGCATGGTCGGAGCGCGGGCGGTGACTGCGAGGGAAAAGGGGAAGGAAGGGGAGGTGCTCACGGGGGGGAAATGTAGGGCACGGGCAGCGGGCGTGACGGCGGTCGGGGAGGACCGGCGAGGAGGAGGACGAGGAGGCGTTCGGCGGCGACGAGGCCTGGCGGCGGCGGTGGTCTCCTCCCTCGATCCCGATCCAATCGGGGGAGAGGGGGAGAGATATTTTCGGGAGGGGGGGAGTGTCGGTGGGGGGGGGAACGTGGGTTGGACCGAGGGGATAAGGGAGAGGAGTGGGGCCGACCTGGGCCGGCCTGGTTGGCCCAATGGCCAGCTGGGCCGCGGTTCAGCAGGGGGGCTTCCTTTTCTTTCTTTCTTTTTTCTGTTTCTCTTTTGTATTTTCTTTCTTTTATTTATTTTCTGTTCTGTTTTATTTTTCTTATATAATAGTTTATAGTTTTACAAAAAGTGAAACCCATAGCTAAAATAGAGTTACAATTATAACTACTGCCACGAAGGTTTTATCCCTGAACAAAATAGTTTAGTATTTTATAAAACCCAAAATGCATTTATTTAATTATTTTACCTACTGTTTTAATCATTTTAGGGTATTAAAACATTTTATAAAAGTGGGGTTTCTTCACCACAATTAACTTTGCATTATTTGGCACAACTCGAATATTTTAGTTTTAAAGTTTGAAAACTTTTACCGTTTGATTTGATTTTGAATTTGATTTTGAATCAGTTTCGAACTAACGCGAGATTAGCAACAGTAATTGTGCTGACGTGGCATCATTAACAGTGGTTTACTGTAGCTTAAGTATCCGGGCGTCACAACAAGCATGGAAAGTAAACTATCTAAAAGCTACAACTAATTTTTTTGTTTTTTCTTAAGGTTTTTCAAACACACAAGAATGCTGGAAAATAAAATAAACTAGCATGGATAGTACAATGAAAAAGTATGAGCACCGACAACCGAAATGAGTGTGTGAACATGAATGTAATGTCGGTGAGAAATACGTACTCCCCCAAGCTTAGGCTTTTGGCCTAAGTTGGTCTATGGCCACTGATGGCCTGGTGGATATCCAAAGTTGTAACTGGGGTCGTACTGAGATGCAGCAGCTACTGCCTGACGAGTTACAACTTGGAGGTGAGCTGCCCCCGTCCTCCTCTCATATTCGTTTGCTTCCTCCCTGGTTATAACATATCTCCTTTTTGCCTGAAAGTCAAAGAAAGTAGGAGTAGGGAGGGCAACATGGACGGTGAGCCGTCTGTCAAAGATTAGTCGATACTGGAGGAATTGTTCATTCCTCTCAACAAACTGATGGCGAACCATGGCATTATAAGCTAGGTAAGCAGGAGGTAACTCTATATCATTTCCATGTATGGGTATATTAAGATAATTATCTACGCGAGCTGCATAAATTCCACCAAACAAATCTCCACTTACACTGTTGTGATGCAACCTTCGTGCAACAATGGCCCCCAAGTTATATTGTTTATCACCTAATACCGCACTCTTGAGGACACTAAGATCTAGAACGCACATGTGACAAACCTCATCTTTACCATTAATGCATCTACCAATGAAGAGAGCAAAATAATGTATGGAAGGGAATGAATGCTCCCTATGGTAGCTTGCGTGATTTCTCTAGATTCCGCCACAGTAATACTAACAAAAAAGACTATATTTAGATTTGCGAGATTCACTAACATTACCCCACTGCGGGAGTTTACAAGCAATACTAAAATCTCCTAGGTCGATGGTATATGATTCATCATAAAGATCAAATAAAACAGTGTGAGAATTGCGCGAGGATGTAAATTTAAACCTTCTCACAAAGGAATCAGTTAGGTAGCGGTATTGCCGGCACTTACCTGACACGAAGTCCTCAAGATCAGCATTACGCATATGCGCGTCAAATTCATCCTTGATGCCTGCTTGGACCATAAACTCCTCTGACGGTCATTCACAAGGCCGCACTTGAGCTTCCCTTGGTGGTTCATCGTCATGCTCATGTATCGCGAGCCTTGGTCCTTGCTTCCTTGAGGAACCACCTTGGTACATTTTCCTAAACATTTTTCTTACTTTGAAAAATTTCTAAAATTTTTACTGACTCAAAATAAAAGTGAACCAAACTCAACAAGATTGATAGCAACTACTCCCACAAGTGCCTAGAGGCTATATCATGTATTAAAACTACTTTTGACCATATAAATTTGACATGCAAGCTCAATAACAGGGTCACCTAAGCAGCAAAAAATTGTAATAAATAAAGCACTAAAACAAAAACTAATTGGACCATTGGGGGAGTCACATACCAAAGAACAATCCCCCAAAGCAGTTTTGTGAATGGAGCTCTGAGCAAGGAGATCAAAAATGGCAGCAAGATGAGCTAGAACATGGGTTTGAGCTGTGGGAGGATTTTTTCTGAAGGAAGACGAAGTGTGTGGGTGCTGGAATAAGTGGAGGGGGGCCATGTGGGGTCCACGAGGCAAGGGCGCGCCCTGGACCCTCGTGGCCAGGTGGTGTGGCCCCCTAGTGTGTTCTCAGTGCCAGATATTTTTAAATATTCTACAAAAAGTCATATTTCATGTTCACGACATTTGGAGAACTTTTATTTTCGGGGTATTTTTTATTGCAAGGATAATTCAGAAACAGACAGAAAATAGCATTTTTGCTTTATTTAATCTAAATAACAGAAAGTAAAAGAGGGGGGGGTACATAGAGTTGTGCTTTCTAACTTCATCCATCTCATGCTCATCAAAAGAAATCCACTAACAAGGTTGATCAAGTCTTGTTAAGAAACTCTTTTCGAATTGCATGAAACCAGAGAATTTTCAAATAACACTAAGTTACCTCAATGGGGATATGAACGTCCCCAACAATAAGAATATCATATTTCTTTTTTACAGTAGGGAGAGGAAATTCAAAACCTCCAATAGTAATCGTTGAAGTTTTTCCAATAGAATTGATACTATGGACTTGAGGTTGTTTCCTCAGAAAGTGTACCATATGCAAAGTGACATTGCCTTCGTTGCAATCAATAACAGCCTCTGCAGTATTTAAAAAGGGTCTACCAAGAATAATATACATACTATCATCCTCGGGAATATCAAGAATAACAAAGTCCATTAAAATAGTAACATTTGCAACCACAACAGGCACATCCTCACAAATACCGACAGGTATAGCAGTTGATTTATCGGCCATTTGCAAAGATATTTCAGTAGGTGTCAACTTATTCAAATCAAGTCTACGATATAAAGAAAAAGGCATAACACTAACACCGGCTCCAATATCACATAAAGCAGTTTTAACATAGTTTCTCTTAATGGAGCATGGTATAGTTGGTACTCCAGGATCTCCTAGTTTCTTTGGTATTCCACCCTTAAAAGTATAATTAGCAAGCATGGTGGAAATTTCAGATTCCGGTATCTTTCTTTTATTTGTGACAACATCTTTCATATACTTAGCATAAGGATTCATTTTAAGTATATCAATCAAACGCATACGCAAAAAGATAGGTCTAATCATTTCAGCAAAGCGCTCAAAATTCTCATCATCCTTTTTCTTGGATGGTTTAGGAGGAAAAGGCATGGATTTCTGAACCCATGGTTCTCTTTTTTTACCGTGCTTCCTAGCAACGAAGTCTCTCTTATCATAACGTTGATTCTTTGATTGTGGGTTATCAAGATCAACAATAGGTTCAATCTCTACATCATTGTTATTGCTAGGCTGAGCATCAACACGAACATCATCATTAACATTATCACTAGGTTCATGTTCATTACTAGATTGTGTTTCAACATCAGAAATAGAAATATCACTGGGATTCTCAGGTGTGTCAACAACAGGTTCACTAGAAGCATGCAAAGTCCTATCATTTTTCTTTTTCTTCTTTTTAGAAGGACTAGGTGCATCAACATTAGTTCTCTGAGAATCTTGCTCAACTCTCTTAGGGTGGCCCTTGGGATACAAAGGTTCCTGAGTCACTTTACCCCCTCTAGTCACAACTCTCAAAGCATTATCATTTTTCTTATTATTTAATTCATTGAGCAAATCATCTTGTGCTTTAAGCACTTGTTCTACTTGAGTGGTAACCATAGAAGCATGTTTACTAATAAGTTTAAGTTCACCTTTAAATCTAGACATATAATCACTAAAGTGTTCAATCATATAAGCATTACATTTCAATTGTCTACTAACATAAGCATTGAAGTTTTCTTGTTTAACAATAAAATTATTAAACGCATCTAAGCATTGGCTAGCAGACTTATAACGAGGCATATCACCTTCATCAAATCTATAGAGAGAATTTACCTTTACTACCGCATCTCTTCAATAGGTGGTAAATTCTTAATATCTTTAGCGTTAATACCCTTTTCTTTCATATATTTCTTTGCCTCTTGCATATCTTCATGACTGAGAAATAGAATACCCCTTTTCTTCGGAGTTGGCTTAGGAGTTAGTCCAGTAAGTGTCCAATCATTATCATTACTCAACATATTATTCAATAGCAATTCAACTTGCTCAACAGTTCTTTCCCTGAAAACACAACCAACACAACTATCCAGGTGGTCTCTGAAAGCATCGGTTAGTCCATTATACAAGATATAAAGTATTTCATTTTTCTTGGGAGAATGATCAGGCAAAGCATTAAGTAATCGGAGAAGCCTCCCCCAAGCTTGTGGGAGACTCTCTTCTTCAATTTGCACAAAATTATATATTTCCCTTAAGGCCGCTTGTTTATTATGAGCGGGGAAATATTGTTGGAAATATGCCCTAGAGGCAATAATAAATTAGTTATTATTATATTTCCTTGTTCATGATAATCGTTTATTATCCAAGCTAGAATTGTATTGTTAGGAAACTCAGATACATGTGTGGATACATAGACAACACCATGTCCCTAGTAAGCCTCTAGTTGACTAGCTCGTTGATCAATAGATAGTTACGGTTTCCCGACCATGGATATTGGATGTCATTGATAACGGGATCACATCATTAGGAGAATGATGTGATGGACAAAGACCCAGTCCTAAGCCTAGCACAAGATCATGTAGTTCGTATGCTAAAGCTTTTCTAATGTCAAGTATCATTTCTTTAGACCATGAGATTGTGCAACTCCCGGATACCGTAGGAGTGCTTTGGGTGTGCCAAACGTCACAACGTAACTGGGTGGCTATAAAAGTACACTACAGGTATCTCCGAAAGTGTCTGTTGGGTTGGCACGAATCGAGACTGGGATTTGTCACTCCGTGTAAACGGAGAGGTATCTCTGGGCCCACTCGGTAGGACATCATCATAATGTGCACAATGTGATCAAGGAGTTGATCATGGGATGATGTGTTACGAAACGAGTAAAGAGACTTGCCGGTAACGAGATTGAACAAGGTATCGGGATACCGACGATCGAATCTCGGGCAAGTATCGTACCGCTAGACAAAGGGAATTGTATACGGGATTGATTAAGTCCTTGACATCGTGGTTCATCCGATGAGATCATCGTGGAACATGTGGGAGCCAACATGGGTATCCAGATCCCGCTGTTGGTTATTGACCGGAGAGTCATCTCGGTCATGTCTGCATGTCTCCCGAACCCGTAGGGTCTACACACTTAAGGTTCGGTGACGCTAGGGTTATAGAGATATTAGTATGCGGTAACCCGAAAGTTGTTTGGAGTCCCGGATGAAATCCCGGACATCACGAGGAGTTCCGGAATGGTCCGAAGGTAAAGAATTATATATAGGAAGTGCTATTTCGGCTATTGGGACAAGTTTCGGGGTCACCGGTATTGTACCGGGACCACCGGAAGGGTCCCGGGGGTCCATCGGGTGGGGCCACCTGCCCCGGGGGGGCACATGGGCTATAGGGGGTGCTCCTTGGCCTGTATGGGCCAAGGGCACCAGCCCCAAGAGGCCCATGCGCCAAGAGAGAGGGAAAGGAAGAGTCCTAAAGGGGGAAGGCACCTCCTAGGTGCCTTGGGGAGGATGGATTCCTCCCTTGGCCGCACCCTTCCTTGGAGGAAGGGCCAAGGCTGCGCCCCCCTGTCCCTTGGCCCTATATATAGTGGGGGAAAGAGAGGGCAGCAATACCTAAGCCCTGGCGCCTACCTCTCCCTCCCATGACACATCTCCCTTCTCCCGCAGCGCTTGGCAAAGCCCTGTTGGAATCCCGCTACTTCCACCACCACGTCATCGTGCTGCTGGATCTCCATCAACTTGTCCCCCCCCCTTGCTGGATCAAGAAGGAGGAGACGTTGCTGCTCCGTACGTGTGTTGAACGCGGAGGTGCCGTCCGTTCGGCGCTAGGATCATCGGTGATTTGGATCACGACGAGTACGACTCCATCAACCCCGTTCTCTTGAACGCTTCCGCGCGCGATCTACAAGGGTATGTAGATCCACTCCTCCCTCGTTGCTAGATGACTCCATAGATTGATCTTGGTGACACATAGGAAAATTTTGAATTATTGCTACGTTCCCCTACAGTGGCATCATGAGCTAGGTCTATGCGTAGTTTCTATGCACGAGTAGAACACAAAGTAGTTGTGGGCGTTGATTTTGTTCAATATGCTTACCGTTACTAGTCCAATCTTGATTTGGTGGCATTGTGGGATGAAGCGGCCCGGACCGACCTTACACGTACTCTTACGTGAGACTGGTTCCACCGACTGACATGCACTAGTTGCATAAGGTGGCTAGTGGATGTCTGTCTCTCCCACTTTAGTCGGATCGGATTCGATGAAAAGGGTCCTTATGAAGGGTAAATAGCAATTGGCATATCACGTTGTGGTTTTGCGTAGGTAAGAAACGTTCTTGCTACAAACCCATAGCAGCCACGTAAAACATGCAAACAACAATTAGAGGATGTCTAACTTGTTTTTGCAGGGTATGATATGTGATGTGATATGGCCAAAGGATGTGATGAATGATATATGTGATGTATGAGATGATCATGTTCTTGTAATAGGAATCACGACTTGCATGTCGATGAGTATGACAACCGGCAGGAGCCATAGGAGTTGTCTTAATTTATTTATGACCTGCGTGTCAACATAAACGTCATGTAATTACTTTACTTTATTGCTAACCGTTAGCTGTAGTAGTAGAAGTAATAGTTGGCGAGGCAACTTCATGGAGACACGATGATGGAGATCATGATGATGGAGATCATGGTGTCATGCCGGTGACGATGATGATCATGGAGCCCCGAAGATGAAGATCAAAAGGAGCAATATGATATTGGCCATATCATGTCACTATTTGATTGCATGTGATGTTTATCATGTTTATACATCTTATTTGCTTAGAACGACGGTAGTAAATAAGATGACCCCTCACTAAAATTTCAAGAAGGTGTTCCCCCTAATTGTGCACCGTTGCGAAAGTTCGTCGTTTCGAAGCACCACGTGATGATCGGGTGTGATAGATTCTTACGTTCGAATACAACGGGTGTTGACGAGCCTAGCATGTACAGACATGGCCTCGAAACACATGCAAAACACTTAGGTTGACTTGACGAGCCTATCATGTACAGACATGGCCTCGGAACACAAGAGACCGAAAGGTCGAGCATGAGTCGTATGGTAGATACGATCAACATGAAGATGTTTACCGATGATGACTAGTCCGTCTCACGTGATGATCGGACACGGCCTAGTTGACTCAGATCATGTAATCACTTAGATGACTAGAGGGATGTCTATCTGAGTGGGAGTTCACAAGATGAACTTAATTATCCTGAACATAGTCAAAAGGTCTTCGCAAATTATGTCGTAGCTCGCGCTTCAGTTCTACTGTTTAGATATGTTCCTAGAGAAAATTTAGTTGAAAGTTGATAGTAGTAATTATGCGGACTAGGTCCGTAAACTGAGGTTTGTCCTCATTGCTTCATAGAAGGCTTATGTCCTTAATGCACCGCTCAGTGTGCTGAACCTCGAACGTTGTCTATGGATGTTGGGAACATCTGACATACAAATTTTGATAACTACGTGATAGTTCAGTTAAAGGGTTTAGAGTTGAGGCACCGAAGACGTTTTTGAAATGTCGCGAAACATATGAGATGTTTCGAGGGCTGAAATTGGGATTTCAGGCTCGTGCCCATGTCAAGAGGAATAAGACCTCCGACGATTTTCTTAGCCTGCAAACTAAGGGAGAAAAACTCAATTGTTGAGCTTGTGCTCAGATTGTCTGAGTACAACAATCGCTTGAATCAAGTGGGAGTTGATCTTCCAAATGAGTTAGTAATGTTTCTCCGAAGTCATTACCACCAAGCTGCTAGAGCTTCATGATGAACTATAATGTATCGGGGACATATATGATGATCCTTGAGATATTCGCGATGTTTGACGCCACAAAAGTAGAAATCAAAAAGGAGCATCAATTGTTGATGGTTTGTGAAACCACTAGTTTCAAGGAGGGCAAGGGCAAAAAAAAGGGATGCTTCATGAAACGGCAAATCAGCTGCTGCACTAGTGAAGAAACCCAAGGTTGAACCCAAACCCGAGACTAAGTGCTTCTGTAATAAGGGGAACAACCACTGGAGCAGAATTACCCTAGATACTTGGTAGATGAGAAGGCTGTCAATAGAAGTATATTGGATATACATTATGTTAATGTGTACTTTACTAGTACTCCTAGTAGCACCAGGGTATTAGATACCGGTTCGGTTGCTAAGTGGTAGTAACTCGAAAGAAAAGCTACGGAATAAACGGAGACTAGCTAAAGGTGAGCTGACGATATGTGTTGGAAGTGTTTCCAATGTTGATATGATCAAGCATCGCATGCTCCCTCTACCATCGAGATTGGTGTTTGCGTTGAGCATGGACATGATTGGATTATGTCTATCGCAATACGGTTATTCATTTAAGGAGAATAACGGTTACTCTGTTTATTTGAATAATACCTTCAATGGTCTTGCACCTAAAATGAATGGTTCATTGAATCTTGATCATAGTGATACACATGTTCATGCCAAAAGATATAAGATAGTAATGATAGTACCACCTACTTGTGGCACTGCCACTTAAGTCATATCGGTATAAAACGCATGAAGAGGCTCCATGTTGATGGATCTTTGGGCTCACTCGTTGTTGAAAAGTTTGAGACATGCGAACCATGTCTATTGGTGTATATGCATGAAGAAACTCCATGCAAATGGACCGTTTTGACTCACTTGATTTTGAATCACTTGGGACATGCAAATCATACCACATGGGCAAGATGACTGAAAGCCTCATTTTTAGTAAAATGGAACTAGAAAGCAACTTGTTGGAAGTAATACATTTTGATGTGTGCAGTCCAATGAGTCTGAGGCATGTAGTGGATATCGTTATGTTCTTACTTCACAGATGATTTGAGTAGATGTTGAGTATATTTACTTGATGAATCACGAGTCTGAATTATTGAAAGGTTCAAGTAATTTCAGGGTGAAGTTGAAAGATCGTCGTGACAAGAGGATAAAATATCTATGATATGATCATAGAGATGAATATCTGAATTACGAGTTTGGCACAGAATTAAGACATTGTGGAAACTGTTTCACAACTAATACAGCCTGGAACACCATAGTGTGATGGTGTGTCCAAACATCATAACTGCACCCTATTGGATATGATGCATACCATGATGTCTCTTATCGAATTACCACGATAGTTTATGGGTTAGGCATTAGAGACAACCACATTCACTTTAAATAGGGTACCACGTAATTCCGATGAGATGACACCATATGAACTATGGTTTAGAGAAACCTAAGCTGTCATTTCTTAGAAGGTTTGGGGCTGCGACGCTTATGTGAAAAGGGTTTCAGGCTGATAAGCTCGAACCCAAAGCAGATAAATGCATCTTCATAGGACACCCAAAACAGTTGGGTATACCTCCTATCTCAGATCCGAAAGCAATAAAGGATTGTTTCTAGAATCGGGTCCTTTCTCGAGGAAAAGTTTCTCTTGAAAGAATTGAGTGGGAGGATGGGGGAGACTTGATGAGGTTATTGAACCGTCTCTTCAACTAGTGTGTGGCAGGGCACAGGAAGTTGTTTCTGTGGCACCTACAACAATTGAAGTGGAAGCTTATGATAGTGATCATGAAACTTCAGATCAAGTCACTACCAAACCTCGTGGGATGACAAGGATGCGTACTACTTCAGAGTGGTACGTGATCCTGTCTTTGAAGTCATGTTGCTAGACAACAATGAACCTACGAGCTATGGAGAAGCGATGGTGGGCCTGGATTCCAAAATGGCTCGAGGCCATATAATCCGAGAGAGGATCCATGTATGAAAACAAAGTGTAGACTTTGGCAGAACGGCTCGATGGTCGTAAGGCTGTTGAGTACAGATGGATTTTAGAAGGAAGACGGACAATGATGGTAGGTATCACCATTAAGAAAGCTCGACTTGTCGTTAAGATGTTTTCCGACAAGTTCAAGGAGCTGACTACGGTGAGACTTTCTCACTCGTAGCGATGCTAAGAGTCTGTTGGAATTATATTAGCGATTACTGCATTATTTATGAAATCTTGCAGATAGGATGTCAAAACATTGTTTCCTCGACGATTTTCTTGAGGAAAGGTTGTATGTGATACAACCGGAAGGGTTTGTTAATCCTGAAAGATGCTAATAAGTATGCAAAGCTCCAGCAATCCTTCTAAGGACTGGAGTAAGCATCTCGGAGTTGGAATGTATGCTTTGATGAGATGATCAAAGATTTTGGGTGTATACAAAGTTTATGAGAAACTTGTATTTCCAAAGAAGTGAGTGGGAGCACTATAGAATTTCTGATAAATATATGTTGACATATTGTTGATCAGAAATGACGTAGAATTTCTGGAAAGCATATAGGGTTATTTGGAAAGTGTTTTTCAATGGAAAGCCTAGATTAAGCTACTTGAACGTTGAGCATCAAGATCTATAAGGATAAGATCAAAACGCTTAATGGTACTTTCAAATGAGCACATACCTTGACATGATCTTGAAGGTGTTCAAGATGGATCAGTCAAAGAAGGAGTTCTTGCCTGAGTTGTAAGGTATGAAGTTAAGACTTAAAGCTCGACCGCGGCAGAAGAAAGAGGAAGGACGAAGGTCGTCCCCTATGCTTTTATCATAGGCTCTCTACAGTATGCTATGCTGTGTACCGCACCTGAAGTGTGCCTTACCGTGAGTCAGTCAAGGGGTACAAGAGTGATCCAAGAATGGATCACAGGACAGCGGTCAAAGTTATCCTTAGTAACTAGTGGACTAAGGAATTTTCTCGATTATGGAGGTGGTAAAAGAGTTCGTCGTAAAGGGTTACGCCGATGCAAACTTTGACACTAATCCAGATTATTCTGAGTAGTAAACTGGATTCGTATAGTAGAAACAATTATTTGGAATAGCTCCAAATGTAGCATAGTAGTTGCATCTACAAGATGACATAGAGATTTGCGAAGTACATACAGATCTAAAAGATTCAGACCCGTTGACTATAACATCTCTCACAAGCATAACATGATCAAACCCAGAACTCATCGAGTGTTAATCACATGGTAATGTGAACTAGATTATTGACTCTAGTAAAACTCTTTGGGTGTTAGTCACATGGGGATGTGACCTTGAGTGTTAATCACATATCGATGTGAACTGGATTATTGACTCTAGTGCAAGTGGGAGACTGTTGGAAATATGCCCTAGAGGCAATAATAAATTAGTTATTATTATATTTCCTTGTTCATGATAATCGTTTATTATCCATGCTAGAATTGTATTGTTAGGAAACTCAGATACATGTGTGGATACATAGACAACACCATGTCCCTAGTAAGCCTCTAGTTGACTAGCTCGTTGATCAATAGATGGTTACGGTTTCCTGACCATGGACATTGGATGTCATTGATAACGGGATCACATCATTAGGAGAATGATGTGATGGACAAAGACCCAATCCTAAGCCTAGCACAAGATCATGTAGTTCGTATGCTAAAGCTTTTCTAATGTCAAGTATCATTTCCTTAGACCATGAGATTGTGCAACTCCCGGATACCGTAGGAGTGCTTTGGGTGTGCCAAACGTCACAACGTAACTGGGTGGCTATAAAGGTACACTACAGGTATCTCCGAAAGTGTCTGTTGGGTTGGCACGAATCAAGACTGGGATTTGTCACTCCGTGTAAACGGAGAGGTATCTCTGGGCCCACTCGGTAGGACATCATCATAATGTGCACAATGTGATCAAGGAGTTGATCACGGGATGATGTGTTACGAAACGAGTAAAGAGACTTGCCGGTAACGAGATTGAACAAGGTATCGGGATACCGACGATCGAATCTCGGGCAAGTATCGTACCACTAGACAAAGGGAATTGTATACGGGATTGATTAAGTCCTTGACATCGTGGTTCATCCGATGAGATCATCGTGGAACATGTGGGAGCCAACATGGGTATCCAGATCCCGCTGTTGGTTATTGACTGGAGAGTCATCTCGGTCATGTCTGCATGTCTCCCGAACCCGTAGGGTCTACACACTTCAGGTTCGGTGACGCTAGGGTTATAGAGATATTAGTATGCGGTAACCTGAAAGTTGTTCGGAGTCCCGGATGAGATCCCGGACGTCACGAGGAGTTCCGGAATGGTCCAGAGGTAAAGAATTATATATATGAAGTGCTATTTCGGCTATCGGGACAAGTTTCGGGGTCACCGGTATTGTACCGGGACCACCGGAAGGGTCCCGGGGGTCCACCGGGTGGGGCCACCTGCCCCGGGGGGCCACATGGGCTGTAGGGGATGCGCCTTGGCCTGTATGGGCCAAGGGCACCAGCCCCAAGAGGCCCATGCACCAAGAGAGAGGGAAAGGAAGAGTCCTAAAGGGGGAAGGCACCTCCTAGGTGCCTTGGGGAGGATGGATTCCTCCCTTGGCCGCACCCTTCCTTGGAGGAAGGGCCAAGGCTGCGCCCCCCCTCTCCCTTGGCCCTATATATAGTGGGGGAAAGAGAGGACAACAATACCTAAGCCCTGGCGCCTCCCTCTCCCTCCCATGACACATCTCCCTTCTCCCGCAGCGCTTGGCGAAGCCCTATTGGAATCCCGCTACTTCCACCACCACGGCGTCGTCCTGCTGGATCTCCATCAACTTCTCCTCCCTCCTTGCTGGATCAAGAAGGAGGAGACGTCATTGCTCCGTACGTGTGTTGAACGCGGAGGTGCCGTCCGTTCGGTGCTAGGATCATCGGTGATTTGGATCACGACGAGTACGACTCCATCAACCCCGTTCTCTTGAACGCTTCCGCGCGCGATCTACAAGGGTATGTAGATCCACTCCTCCCTCGTTGCTAGATGACTCCATAGATTGATCTTGGTGACACGTAGGAAAATTTTGAATTATTGCTACGTTCCCCTACAAATATTTAGCAGAGAAGTAATAGATCATATCCTAGGGACTGTGCACACAACCAAGGTCAAGAGAATTAAACCATATTTTAGCATCATTCTTTAATGAGAACGGAAATAACTTAAGGATATAGTAGTAACGAATTTTCTCCTCATTAGTGAACATGGTGGCTATATCATTTAATTTAGTAAGATGTGACACAATAGTTTTAGATTCATAGTAATAAAAAGGATCAGATTCAATCAAAGTAATTAACTCAGGATTGAAAGAGAAATCATAATCCTTATCAGAAATACAGATAGGTGAAGTAGCAAAAGCAGGGTCATATTTCATTCTAGCATTCAAAGACTTCTCTTTCAGGTTAGCTAACAGTTTCTTAAGATCATATCTATCTTTGCAAGCTAAAAGATCTCTAGCAGTTTCTTCATCCATAACATAACCCTCAGACACATCAGACAATTCATATCTAGGGGGAGAATCTTCATCATCACTTTCATCAATATTAACATTTTCAATAATTTCATTTTCTCTAAACCTAGCAAGTTGTTCATCAAAAAATTCACCTAATGGCAAAGTTTTGTCAAGCATAGAAGTAGTTTCATCATAAGCATCACACATAGCGGAAGTGGCATCATCAATAACATGCGACATATCAGAATCAGTAGCATGAGTAGGTTTAGGCGTCGCAAGTTTACTCAAAACAGAAGGTGAATCAAGTGCAGAGCTAGATGGCAGTTCCTTACCTCCCCTCATAGTTGAGGGATAAATCTTGGTTTTTTCGTCTTTCAAGTTTCTCATAATGATCAGCAGATATAAATCCCAAGTGACTCAAAGAATAGAGCTATACTCCTCGGCAACGGCGCCAGAAAATAGTCTTGATAACCCACAAGTATAGGGGTCGCAACTGTTTTTGAGGGAGAGTATTCAACCCAAATTTATTGATTCAACACAAGGGAAGTCAAAGAATATTCTCAAGTATTAACAGTTGAGTTGTCAATCCAACCGCACTTGAAAGACTTAATATTTGTAGCAAAATATTTAGTAACAAAGTAATATGGAAGTAGCGGTAACGGTGGCAAAAGTAACAATAGTAGTTTTTATAGTGATTGTAACAGTGGCAACGGAAAAGTAACTAAGTAAAGATCAATATATGAAAAGCTCATAGGCAATGGACCAGTGATGGATAATTATGTCGGATGTGATTCCTCATGCAACAGTTATAACATAGGGTGACACAGAACTAGCTCCAGTTCATCAAAGTAATGTAGGCATGTATTCTGCATATAGTCATACGTGCTTATGGAAAAGAACTTGCATGCCATCTTTTGTCCTACCCTTCCATGGCAGCGGGGTCCTATTAGAAATTAAGGGATATTAAGGCCTCCTTTTAATAGAGTACCAGATCAAAGCATTAACACTTAGTGAATACATGAACTCCTCAAACTACGGTCATCACCGGGAGTGGTCCTGATTATTGTCACTTCGGGGTTACCGGATCATAACACATAGCAGGTGACTATTGACTTGCAAGATAGAATCAAGAACTCACATATATTCATGAAAACATAATAGGTTAAGATCTGAAATCATGGCACTCGGGCCCTAGTGACAAGCATTAAGCATAGCAAAGTCATAGCAACATCAATCTCATAAACATAGTGGATACTAGGGATCAAATCCTAACAAAACTAACTTGATTACATGATAGATCTCATCCAACCCATCACCGTCCAGCAAGTCTACGATGGAATTACAAAGGCACGGCGGTGAGCATCATGAAATTGGTGATGAAGGAAGGTTGATGATGACGACGACAACGGATTCCCCTCTCTGGAGCCCCGAACGGACTCCAGATCTACCCTCCCGAGAGAGATTAGGGCTTGGCGGCGGCTTAGTGTCGTAAAACGCGATGAATCATTCTCTCTGATTTTTTTCTCCTTGAATGTGAATATATAGAGTTGGAGTTGATATTGGTGGAGCCTCAGAGGGCCCATGAGGCAGGGGGCGCGTCCCGGGGGGCGCCCTGCACCCTCGTGGACAGGGTGGACCCCCTGGTGTTGATTCTTTCGCCAGTATTTTTTATTAATTCCAAAAATATTCTCCATGAAGTTTCAGGTCATTCCGAAAACTTTTATTTCTGCACAAAAATAACACCATGACAATTCTGCTGAAAACAATATCAGTCCGGGTTAGTTCCATTTAAATCATGCAAGTTAGAGTCCAAACTAAAGGCAAAAGTGTTTGGAAAAGTAGATACGTTGGAGACGTAGCAGCCGTCATTCTCTCGCCGCCGTGGCAGCTTCTGGACGCCGCGGCGGATGGAGCCGGGATCGTCCTCGTCGTCGGCCTCCGGCTCGCTGGCGCTTCGCCTCGTCAAGCCCGAGACGGAGGAGACGCCGCTCGGGCGCCGCACTCGTAGCGGCGCCCTCGTCATCAACGAGGGTGCCCGACTCTCCCCGCGCTCTCTCCTACCGGTTCGGTCGAAGCCCGAGCCGGGGCTGCTCCCCGTGAAGCCGGAGCACGCCGACATGGTGGCCCCCGACGACGAGTCCGCCCTCAAGTGGGCGAAGGAGGACTACGTCCGCGAGCAGGTGCGCCGCCAGCGCCAAGCGTACCTGGAGCTCCAGGCTTGTCACCGCAGGCGCGAGGAGGGCAACGTCATCGTCCTCGACAGCGACGAGGAGGACGAGGCCAAGCCGTCCAGCGCCCCACCGCGTGTCGGCGACCCCGACCAGGGCTGCAGCAGGGACGACGACGGCGTAAGCGAGGCGCGCGACGACGACGACGATGATGGCGACGGCGACTGCACCCGCTTCTACAGACTTTTCGACATGTAGACGACGACGCTGGCTAGGCTTTTAGTTTGGCGTAATTAGGCGTGGTTTGCATGTGTTTTATGTTTTTATACAAATTTCAATGAAGTATCACCGAGTTTGTGTAAAAATCGCCGAGTTTGCAAAAATTTGAATGAAATATCGCCGAACCCGCAACGACTTGTGGGCCAACGACTAGAAATGAAGTAATCCTCAGAGACCAATCTAACGCCGATTCACCCTCAGACCGCTTTTTTTCGATAACCGGGAGGCCGAATGGCTAGAGATGCCCTAAGTTCGCAGGCTTGGTGGAGCAGGACCACCCGTTCGATCACACGCTATTACTCCTCGTAGCAAAAAGCAACGGGCAGAATTCGCTGAAACCGAAAACGCTCCACCGTTGCCCATAGGGAAACATTTACGCCAGCCCTTTGTCGAAAAAAAAAACTATGCCAGCCCAACGCGAGTCGCCTTCACACCGCGAGAGACGTGATGGTTGCAGCACGCCTAAACCCAAAATTCGAAATCCCCCAACCGTGCGAAATTACGAGACAGCCCCTGGCCACCCGCAGCGCTCCCAACGGTCGGACGAATCCGGCCGTCCACGCGCACCCCGGCGCTCGGTCACACCCGTCGAAACCTGAATCCCCTCCCAGCCCTGGCCGCACCGCAGACCTAGGAGGGTAGAACCGTCCGACGCAAAAGTCTCTCTCACCTTATATCTCGGCCGAATCCCCCAACGCCGCCCGCATTCGAAAACCTTCCTCGCGAAACCCCAGCCCCGCTCCTCCGCTCCACCCCCACCTCCCCTGGTCCCTCGCGAGAGCAGGTCCGGGTCGCGTCTCCGGCGGCGGAGAAGCAAGACAAGGGCGGCGGAGATGTCGGTCAGCAACATAGGGATGATGGACGGCGCCTACTTCGTGGGGCGGAACGAGATCCTCGCCTGGATCAACACTACCCTGCAGCTCGGCCTCGCCAAGGTCGAGGAGGTACGTTCGGATCTCCCCCCTCCCCTCTCCACCTCGTCTTCCAATGGCCTGTTCGTCCCCCGATCCGTGCGGTTTTGCTGGATCTGCGGGCGCGATTTCGGTTCGGTTCGTTGCGTTTCGGGATGCTCACACGGCGCGCGGCCGGAATTCTCGTGTGTGTGCAGGCGGCGTCGGGCGCGGTGGCGTGCCAGCTCATGGACGCGGCGCACCCCGGGGCGGTGCCCATGCACAAGGTCAACTTCGACGCCAAGAACGAGTACGACATGATCCAGAACTACAAGGTCCTGCAGGATGTGTTCAACAAGCTGAAGATCACCAAGGTGCGCTCCCATTTCTTCTTCCCCTCTCGCGAGCGAATTTATGTGGCGTTAGTTGTATTGCTCATGCCGCCAGATTACTCCGCACACGAGGATGCACTAACAATTTGTAGGTTATCAGTTAATTGTGGAGTTGTGGTCACCAGAATTCTATATACAGACACTGAGCCATGAGTTCGGCAATTGGCTAGTAATTTGATGGGTATATGTAGTTTTGTTGATTGTGAAAGTGAACGGTCGAGACATCACATTTTTAGGCTGTTCAAAATACGGATCTGAATAGAAGGTTCCCTAAATAAATAGTGTTTTTGCTGTGTGGAGAATTGCCATGTGTTGTCAGAACCGCGTGAAAACTGAAATTCAGTCCTTTTTAACTTTGAAGCACATGAGCAGTCTGGATTCTTATTGAGGATATCCTTACTTGTTAAGTACTTCCATAGGGACTATTAGTGTAACTGAATTTTATATAAAAATATATATATCTGAATATGTAAACTGTGTACAACCTACATAAATGGTGTTTGTCATCAGAACTGTGTGAAAACTGAAATTCAACCCTTTTGAGCAATCTGGATTACCATTGAGCATATCCTTACTTCTTGTTATTCCTTAGGGACTGTTAATGTAACTGAACATTGTGATATTTTGTCACTGTCGCAGCACATTGAGGTTAATAAGCTCATCAAAGGAAGGCCCCTAGACAACCTGGAGTTCATGCAGTGGATGAAAAGATACTGTGATTCTGTTAATGGTGGATTCATGACCAGGTAGCCAACCCCATTCTTTCTGTAGCATATATGACCAGGTAGTGTTACCAATTGTGCTTATCATATCTCATGAAAATCCTCTGAACACGCAGCTACAATGCTTCCGAGAGAAGAGAAAGCAGCAAGGGTGGGAAAGACACCAACAGAAGGACATCAGGGACTTCCCAGGCGCCTGCCAAGTCTGCATCCGCCACCCACAAAGCTCAGCCTCCGTCGCACGCAGCTAAGCGGGCCAACGGGCATGCTTCAAATGCTCCACAGCGGTGCGCAAAGCCGCCTCCAGCTTATGATGCACAGGTGAGAGTGACTTGGCATGAACGCTGAGCATAACTTTCTTGCTGTCTCTCGGCATTGCACAAGTCCTGTATTCTGACAATGATGCTTTGCAGATGACCGAGCTGAAACTCCTTGTTGATAGCGCCGAGAAAGAGAGAGATTTCTATTTCTCTAAGCTGCGGGACGTTGAGATCTTGTGCCAGAGCCCCGAGGTTGAGCATTTACCGGTAAGTAGCAGAAATGCTTAACCATTCTCTTACTAGGCGCCTGCCAATTGGCTACCAGTGTGTTAAAAAAAGCCTTCTGAACAAGTGTAAACATCATGCTTGTAGAGTACAACAGCAGGTGTCTGAACGTGTAAACATCATGCTTGTAGAGTACAACAGCAGGTGTCTGAACCTTGATCTATGTATTTGAAAGGGCAA
Organism: Triticum aestivum; assembly: GCF_018294505.1. Lineage (NCBI taxonomy): Eukaryota > Viridiplantae > Streptophyta > Magnoliopsida > Poales > Poaceae > Triticum > Triticum aestivum. The sequence goes on from NC_057794.1 coordinate 305,564,601, forward strand.
TGTTGACGATGAAATCTTTATCTCGTGTGCAGATTGTGAAGGCTATCCAGAAGATACTCTATGCTTCGGAGGACGACCCCTCGACGGTGGCGGAAGCCCAGGCAGAGATGGTGGCGCAGCAGAACCAGATGCAGCAGCAGCCAATGCTGAGCCCCATCCTGGAGGCGTCCGAGGCCCCAAGCATCACCCCCAAGGATTCTTCCGAGGAGAGCTTGAGGCAGGAAGCAGCGGCAGCACACAAGAGGAAGAGCATCTCGGACCTGGAGGAGTTCGAGATGGGGTCGAGCTCCAGGATGAGGCTCTCAGACGTCTCGGACGTGCAGCTGTGCGGCTCACCGTTGATGAGCTTCACCTGAAAGAAAGGAGGGACCGAATTGCAGGGGCTGAGTTGATGTCATTGCCGGTTATGACTTGTGGGTTTATCTTGTGTTGTTTCGTTTGTTGTTTGGTGTCATAATGTGTGTGCTCTTGTGGAGCTGGAGTTGAACCTGCCTTTGACTGTGATCGATCTGCCACAGCATTTGTGGCCTTCTGCAACATGTTATTATTGAATAGCCTCTTTTATGTAGTCACTGGTGTTCCTTGCTCTGCCTCTCTTATTGCAAGACGGTCTGTTTTCGATTACAAAAAGGTTGCTGCGCTCTGATTTTTTTGTTAGCGGGTATCCCTGGAATACAAATTCTGTGCTGGTGCCTGAATCCTCTTCATCTTTCCTGTCCGCCGTCGTTGCATTCTCTCCGCTGGCATCATCGAGCTCGACCAACCTGCCATATAGTGTGCTGGCAAGACAGCTTTCCCATCATCAAGGGCCTTGTGCTGGTGGAGGGACACGTGAAGCAGTTCACAATAGATACAAATGCCTGAACCATAAGGTATGTTTTCTTTGAATTTAGTGTTTGGTGGCCCTGTGATTTTTTTGGAGGTGGGTCGATGCTAATGAAGATTATCTGGTGGCAAAAGGGATATTGCCAATGCACTCTAATTAATAAAAGAAGAAGCTCAATGTCGGATGCAAAGGCAAGAAGGCGTTGAAGTATCCGGGAAGATTTAACCTGAGGATTCAGGTTGTATTTTGATTATCTTCTGCGCTGGCGTCTCTCAGTTATCTGTTTATGTTACTATCATTATATTTACTGTCGTTTTCACCATTGAGGTTACATTATGATTCTCTTTTGTATTAACATTACTTACTGAATTATGTGTTCACAATACATTTCATATTATATAACCATCGAGACTATGTACAGGAGAAGACACTGAGCCTGCAAATACAGACATAGAATACTCCACATCTAGGGATTCAGGTCACACTTTGATTCTCTTCTGCATTCACATTACTTCTGAATTATGTGTTCACAATACATTCTCTATTGGATTTTATTAATGCTGTTTTCACTGTTGACATACACACAGGAATAAGACACCGAGGACATTCCTTCTGAATATGAATCTTCTTTTGAGCTAGATGATAGTCACACACCTCCAGGGCATGATTATGTCTTACATCAGGGAACTACTGTGCTTGTGGCTCACTACGCTTCTCCAGGATGTTCGAGCTGAAACTCCTGTGCTCCTGTATGTTTTACTGTTTTTTTTGTCAAAGTTGTCAGTTATAACGTTTAAATGCTTAATTTTTTTATTTATGTCTGAACCTTTTAATCCATTGAATATTTGGTATAATCATGCTTCTATATTGATAGCGTGATTATAACAGGGTTCATTAGAGGCGTCAAATTTCCTGAGAGTGAAAAGCCCACATCAATATGAAGAAAAGGAAATGTGAATCACTGATAGTTATTGAGTTCAGTAAATGAAGACAGTTCTATTTTCAGATACTAAAATATATTATCTCCGCCCCGAAATACTTGTCTTAGATTTGTCTCCTTATCTAGACGGGGAACTTTGTGCATTTTAAAGTTAGTTATACACGAAATGCAGTTGTGGAAGTTCTATAAGATAGCAGTTTAAGTTATCGTGTACAAGTACACAATGTGCTCAGATTATCTAGTGATGTTGGCACTTTGTTAGAACTAGCATCACATTTCCCTGATAGCATATATTGTCTTTTGCTCCGATTTACAACCAAAACATTCACAAATAAGCTCGAATCCTTATCAGAAACATCACTGCAGAAATATTTTTATTTTCAGATTAGCTCCTGGTCCTTGAATCTGGCTACCTTGGCATTGTCTCTGTCGTGCTTGAACACAAGGTACAAAGGGCTGTAGAACAGGACACAAATACCAAAAGGAAGGATCATCATGGTTAGTAGCCCTCTCGACAGCGCATACGCCCCTTGTGCTGATCCGTTTGCGATGTTTACAGTCTTGGCGTCGTAGCCATATATCTTCTCAGTGACCAAGCCAACAGCAGGAGCGGCCAGTGAGGCGAATGAACCCTCAAAAGCCCGGTCGAAGGCGTAGATCATGGTGCGGTGCTTGGGAGGGACTACCTCCGCGAACATGGGGTTGTTTGCGGAAGTAGCACACCAGCTGATGGTGATACCCATGAAGAAGAGTGTGACGGCGTAGGCAAACCAGTAGTCAGTTGACTGAGGAATGACTGTAAGAAGGATCCATGAGAAAGGAATGCCCATGAAGGCGCTAAACTGAGCGCACATGATGCGTGCAGAATCGGGATAGTGCCGTGACAGGCGGTCTGCTAGTACACCACCAAGGAGAGCTCCACTGGCGCACCCAATGGCGAATAGGCTGTTCAATGCTGCAGAACTCCTATTGTCAAAACCTAAGAGGAGTTCAAACATGGAGCGTCAATATTCAACTTTCTTTTAGAGAATTTAATTTAGGAGCTTATCAGCTTGTTTGCCTTACCAATGAGTTCAAACCACATGGTGAAGAAAACTATGGCGGTCCAGGGCAATGAGCCAATTATCCCCTGCAACACAATGATCTGAAATGTCTTCACTTTCATGACACTCTTCATTGCTACCCAAGAATCCATCCAGATAGAGGTCGGAGGAAGAACATCTTTGCTGGACAGATGTGACCTGGGAAAAGAGGAGGATACAAATATTTATGTTTATTCATCTCTTCGCTAGCTTTGGCTCAATTACTACACACTTTAGTTAGAACACGAAGAAATCTACTCCCTCTGTCCCATAATATTGTGGGACAGAGGGAGTATCCTGTAAATCAAAGCATCCCTAATGCAGTCACATTGCAAGTTAACAAGCTTCACTGACCAAGGAAATCTTTTGGTTTTTTATCTGCAGTTACAAACTGGAAGGGACAAAGTAATGAAACAAGAGATATGCATCTTTAGAATCAACCTCATCACATATTATTCACTGCAGAACAAATTTATATTCCTGCAAGTAAATAGAAAATCATGATAGCATCTTATCTGGCAGAATCATAGCATCTATATGATCACCAAATCACTGTACACAACACACAAAGGTCTCTCTCTGTAAGGGTGTTCTTTAGACTCGTTTTAGCAGGACTCGGGTACTAGTTCTGATTAATGAAGCCTCGCAGCATGACAAGATAAAATAAATTAAACAAACACACAATTTAAAAATTAATAAGGGGAAATACCTCTCGTAGTCGTCGTCATCAAGAAGATGATTTCCAGGGATTCTTCTTGGATCAGTACAATACAAGTAGACAAGAATTCCAATTATGAAGCTGACAAGCGCAACCATAATAAAAGCAAGACGCCACCCGGGCAATCCCCAGTAGTCCTTCCCAGCCATGAGTGTTGCCACAATACTACCACCTATACCTCCTACTGCACCGATGAGGCTTAACAAACCAAACCCAGCTCCGCGTGTACCATCTTTGTAGCTATCCGCTATGAACGACTGAAGTGCTGGTATTACAATGGCAAGTCCAAGGCCATTTATAGCTCTCCAGAATGCAACCTGCTGAAAATGCTGGCTAACACCAACAGCCCCTGTTGATAAGGCCCAGAAGACAGTTCCTATTGCAAGCACTGCTGGGCGATCATAGTGAAGAGCAAGGATGCCGGCCAAGGGCGATGCTATCGACTTAAGAAAGTTCATTACAAAATTAAGGTATCCCAGGTCAGTGGGACCAGCATTGAAGGCTGCACCGACTTCCTTGTAAACTGCTGGAAGAAGATTCTCATCAGCACGCTCCATAATAGAAGCCAGATTGATGAGGATGAGAGATACGGAGAAACCAAATATCTTCTTCACTCTGCCAATAAGGAAACTGTGTAAATTGTTTATGCTGTAGAATGCAACTATGCAAGGAAAGTTCCCCACCACGGTCCAGCAAATTACGCGAAATATTCTATTACACTCATGCCGGTATTTGACGAAAGTATGCACTATTACACCTCTGTTGTTGAACACGATTGTAATTTTTTTAAATCCTCTTTTGGTAATCTTCCTTTCATTTCAACTAATATACTACTATTATCCTTTCCCATTGTGTAGTGCCTGGTTACAGCTCCAGATTTTGGGATCATGGAATGTGAGGAATAAAAGAAGTCTTCCGAGATAACTGCACAACTCAAATTTCCTTCGGTGTTTAATATTTGTGTGCCTCAAATTTCTCACAGATTTCATTTAGATCAACTGTACTGCATACCAAACCTCATGCCGTTTCGCATTTGAACTGAAGATAGAGGAGGAGTCGACGACAAGCTTCTATTCCTTCACAGAAAGGCAAAACATAGGCATAACATGACGGTTTGAGATCTCCAACACATATGGACCAGTCTGTCATGAAAACTGGTGGTTTGATCTGGCTCTAGATGAGTTTGAAAATAAATTGGTAGAGAAAACTAGTCCACATCATTAGTATGTTGTTCAATGTTCATTGTTCAATTCATTTTACATGATATAGCTCAAAATATTTAACAAATGATCAAGCAATCTGTTCTAACTCTTTCACCAAAATTAGCTGAAGTAGTTGTAACTAATGATGATTAACTAGGTCATACTAGGTGGGTCTTCAGTCCGTTAATTGGGTAATATTAGCGGTGAGTTGACTAATTAGCACAGTAATAAATTTAGAACCGATTATAAGTTTGCGTGGCATTTATTATCACTATTGTGAAAAATGAAGAAGAAGCCTCTAGTCGGCGCCTTGCCAAATCAAATCGTGATTTTCTAGCAAATGACTGATGTGCTGGCTAATCAACATGTTAGTTCAACAGTTTAATTTGTCATTCAATGATAATGGGGTTAATGGGAAAGAATCTCCCATGTGAGCTAAAATGCTAATCCCTTGACACTAACCAATTATGCAACCTGAAATGAACATGATGGTTGCAGACCTACATACAAGAAAAGATCGAACTATTATCACAACTTTCTTGAGGAATGCAACACCTTCATATGGATAGAGCCATGAGATTCTTGCAACTGACAAATCTTGGACAGGGGGGAAATGGAGCAGTGGAAATCAGAAGACTACTGTTCGCATCTTCTCCATTGATGAGAACAATGAGGGTATCCACGCAACACCCATTATAAGCCAAGGTGACGACGTCTTCCCTTCCGGTGACTTCTCCTTTGGCCCGCTAGTTCTGTGTGAGCAAGCTGGTAGTGTGGTGGACGACGAGTATGGCGGCAGACATTGCGGGTGCATTCTCTCCAAGTGGAAACCCATGATCTGCCTTTGGGGCTTGATCAGGCAGCGTCGACGTACGTGCATCGTTACCTTGTTGAAGGTGTTTGTTCAAAGATCTGCTTCGGGGCAATAGCCCTTGGTCTCACATCTGGTTGGATGAGCCAACATCAGCGTACGAGCGGCGGTTCCTTCTTGAAAGCGTTTTCTTGGAATGTTGCGCACAGCTTTGGTGGTAGGTTTTGGGGATGCTGCGGGAGGCAGGTCTTTGTGGATGGCCTCGAGTTCTTTCCTTTTACAATTTTATTAAGTTGATTTGTTTGGCATCATCATTAATTAATTAATTAATAATATACAGTTGTGTGAATCAATCGATGCAGAGGCCAATGGTTTATCATACTTTTCAGGGAAAAAACATGATGGCCTGCTGATGCTCTGGGCATATCATTAACTCAAGGTCAAGCTAAAGTGCGGAGCACATCATTAACACATTGTTTCTATCCAAAACTGCGCTAGTGGTAGAAGGGAAAAGATAGTGTGCTGCGGGAAATGTCAACGCCAAGTGCACTAGTGCTCCATGTTGATACCACCAGGTTCCACGACGCTAAGGGTGAGGACCCGACCTCGGAGATCCCCTTGTGCTGTGCTCAAGAAAAAAAGTGAAGGGGAACGGAGGCTGACTTGTGCACTGTTCTTGTCCGATTGTCTCCAAATTACAGTGATGATTTTGCAGCTACTTTTTGGCCAAAGATCGACATTGCAATACCCACATTACCAATCCATGAATCTGAAATCGAAGCAACACGCCCACCTTTCAGTGGACCTGTCATTCTTATTCTTATTCTTTATTTATTCATAAGCCATACGAGTAGATTGTTGTCTTACTGAATAAATAAAGTGCCAAAAAGGACCCCAAGATTCCTCGTTCTAAGTACTAGCTCGTATATTCAAGGTGGCAAATAAATAAACAGTATAAAAGCTTTCTAAACCTGGTCCAGCCATCACCAGGAATTCCATGGCCGCGGCTCTAGTGAGAACTTCCAGCGAATTCACATGTAAATTTGCTTGCAGCGATTCCGTCACAAGAACCGGCGAAGAAAAGCCCGGAGGAAGAAGAAGAGCTGAGGAAATGGATAGGTCACCTCGTGCTGGAGGATGGGGTGAGAGGGGAGCTGGGGGAAGAGCGAGCTCTGTGCCTCATCATGGCCGTCGATTCGAGCGCCGCCGCCGGATCTCTGCCGCGGCGAGCAGCGCGGTCGCAGCGCCCTTCTCTTCTCTTGCGGCGTTCCTTCTTTCCCACTGCGCGCCCCGCTGCTTCCCGGTGGCCGGTGCTGGAAACTTGAACTGAATCGAGTGAGGCAGAAGCAGGATGGGTAAGCGGGGGTGAGGATGGATGGATGAGTGACGCAACGCCGCACGCACACGGGAGGAGCGAGAGACCACAAGCGGCAAGGTGGTGAACAGATTTTGTCGTCCTTCCTTGCGCTACTTTGTTTTTACGGTTACTACTTGAATGCGCTGCTTAATGCTCTCTTCCGTCCCGAACTAAATGTCACGGATTTAGTATAAATTAGTATAAAATTGTACTAAATCAACCGTATTTATTTTGAAAAGAAGGAAGTACTATGAACCAATAAAACTTATACAAAGACATTGACAAAAAGATATCATTGTAATTCGCGAGCATGTACTTATGAATATATCAAAACAAATATCGCATAAACTTACAACCACGGACAATTTATCTCATGCCAGTCAAGCCGCACACACAAACATAATGCACACATAAATTCACTTAAAAATTGCACGTGTGTCAAAAAAATCATCATATAGTATTTTATAAAATTATGATTCCTCTTCAACTTGAAATATGCTTTAACATCATATATGAAAGCAAAAAAGGAAAGCTAATTATCACTTATTAAGCTATACATTGCTTAGCGGCATGCTTGACTATTACACATATGATTTCACTAAACAAATTGCAAATACAAGCATGCTACAAAATAATAATAACAATGCACTTCTCTTTTCGGGGCACATCAAGCCACTTCTTTCCCTTTTCTACAACTTGGAGGATGTGATGACACCACTGTCACATTCATATTCTGCCCACAAACCAGTCTCTCCCACTATCGCCCCTTGCCTTCTCTCATTGCCTCCCTTTTTATCCTCATGTTGACCCTGCTATCACCCTTCTTACCTCCTGTCACCACCTCCCTTGTCCTCATGTTGATCTCTCTCCGACAACATCTCCGCCCACCATTGCCCCTATCGCCATCTAGCCACCAGCGCCTCCTCGTATGGAAGATGTACATGAAGAGAACACCGGGTGGATATATCTTAAACAGTAATGGCAGGTGTGCATGGACCAGGAGGTGGCGGAAGCGCAATGGAGCCAATGCTGGCTTGCATCATTGGCTCAAGCGTGAACACATGTTATCAATATTTTGACAGTATCAAGAAAACTCTTGAGTACAAATCCGATTCTACAAAATATGCTCTGGCAGGATATATGCATGTAGGGTTGAAGATGCATGCAATCTGGAAGCAAATGATTTAGGTCGAACACCTAACAATCTACTCCATACAACGACGACCAAGAATATCTGACACTCCCACTGGTAGCATTATTCTGATCCTGCTAAATTCATGTTAATGTTTTGTTCTTACTTGGCATAGAATAATCATGGCATTAAGTTGAATATGTTAATTGGACTATTTAGTGTTAGCACCATCTATGCAACACAATGTATGATAAGTAAAATTTTGAAAGCCAACACATGAATTCAAAGACACAACTCTGAAATGACCGAAACAGAGTTCATTCCATATTGTGACTACAGTTACATGTTGAGCTTTGAGTGTAAACATATTTTACGAGTTGAGACAAATCCAAGACAAGAGACGCCAAAATCTTAAATTAGTGAATAAATCGTCTAATGCACAACATGAATTTGTAGTCAAGTGACTACGTACTCCTATATGTTATCAAGATTTTAGACAATGTTCTTCGTGAACATAAAATGAGACTTTGTAAAAGAAAAATAACCCTGTAAATTCAAGAATGTTAGACTATGCTCTTTCTATACCACTATACTTAATAGGGGACTCGGTAGAACAATCAATAACCCTGTAAAATCAAGAATCTACGCGGTTGAAGATATTAGATAAATAGCCCCCAATGGGCAACTTCCAAACACAACCATTGCTAAATTAATCTTTGCAAGAAAGGAACCGCATATACGAACTAAATCCTTTATCCAATTGTATCTCTTGTGTGATTTATAGATGACCTTGAGAACAACAAATGATATGTTATGCATGAAAGGAAGTGATAGATGGTAAACTCATTACAATGTATAATAAATTCTCAGTACCAAGCAGCGGCTAGCTAGATAACAATGTCAATGGCAGTTTCTCTTGTCCAAATAGCTCACAAAGCTATTAGGATTTTTAATTATAACTAATGAACCATAGTAAATGACCATTTGGGCTATCTAAAATCATGGAAGATTTTTAAAAGTGTAATTTCCAATGATATAGCTACTAATGTGAAAGTATCAAGCATGGTTTGAGAAAAAAATCCACATGACCATTTCTACAAATTGCAACATTTTTAGAATTGAATGCAAGACCTTTTAGTTAGGAAGCAACCACAACATAAACCAAGTGATATACTTGTGTCATAGATAGATCTATAATACCTAAAAGTTAACAAGCTAGACTAGTAGACTATAGTCTATAGCGAAAACCAAAAAGAATAAATACATCCCCCATTTTAGCCCAAGATGCGGGGAAGAAATGGGGGTGTCCATTGTGTCTGTCTGTCCGTGCCATGCAGGATAGAGATTGCGCCTACCTACATCGGGGCCACTCGTAAGTGACCTTTCACATGCCCCTCCTACCTCTCGCCGCCCGAGCGTAATCTAACGCCCCACGCTTTCCTACATAGTAGGATCTCATTGACACCTCCGTCCTGAGCTCTATGTGTTCCTCACCACATCGGCAAACTCGCTATTTGCTCCTAATCTCAACTCCACTAACTCGAGCTCACCATCCACCCCACCACCCGCATTGCACACTAAGTAGAGACAATTGACCGAACTGACTTGAGAGGTAAACATCTCCTGACAAGGCGCAATTTATCATATTTGGGATAACTCCCGGCTATAAATAGCAATGACAAGGCGCAATTTATTCAGCCCTCGGGATAACTCCCGGCTATAAATAGCAATGACACTCCAACCATTTGCAGTTAGTTGGTCCGAGTAAATTCACAAGTGTTTTATCACCAATCCATCCTACCGAATAGATTGTGAGAACCCTAAGTGCGGAGAACACCCAGAGCCTAAAAACTGCTAAGTACCAAGTATCATTGAAGAACTTCATCTAAGCCAAACTTAACATGCTACTCTTGAGGACTACACATCCTCTAGATGGCTAGTCTCTGTTCAAGAGCATGCAAGAGTAGTCACGGACTGCTGAAGAACAAGTCTGTGAAGGTTCGAAGATCATGTTGAACATCTACCACGAGTAATTGGGCATGTTAGAAGTGAGCTTAGCTCAAGGAGAATAGGGTGAGGAATCTTGTGTCTTGTGAGTTTAGGCTCAATCCCTCCAACCAGACATAGAGTTATGCGAGCAACTCAAACTGGGTAAACAAATTGCATTGTCTTTGTCGAGCTTGTCGGTTCTATCTCTTAGAACTACTTTACTTATTTTATGATGTGTGTGTTTTATAGATCTTCCCATGTCTACCTTCTCTGTGATTGATTCAGAGCCTTTCTTGTGAACTAATAAATTCTGATGAATGTTGTTATGTTTAGTTTTATTCTAATTCAACAAGTCTCAATCTCCAAATGAGTATGAATATAGTTATACCCCATGATCTTACAACTTGGAATTTCTCTTACAACGGTGATGCCGAGATGAAATGAATATGAAGGCAGAAGAACAAAACAAGAAAGATCTCTGGTGGTTCTTCTTCTCTTGATCTCTTCTCTCCCTGTTTTGAATGGAGTGGCGGCGGCTATGTAACGCCCACGATGCGGCTATATCTCCCACGTGTCGAGGCACGACTTAGAGGCATAACCGCATGGTGGTTTTGTCGCAAAAGGGGTAATTTTCACACAATCCCGTGTATTGAATAAGAAAGGGATAAAGAGTTGGCTTACAATCGCCACTTCACATAAATAAAAAGTTAACATACATCATCCATAGTACAATTAAGGTCCGACTACGGAACCAAAATAAAGGAAGACAACCCCAAATGCTAGATCCCCGATCGTCCCAACTGGGCTCCACTACTGATCATCAGGAAACAAAACATAGCAACGACCAAGGTCCTCGTCGAACTCCCACTTGAGTTCGGTAGCATCACCTGCACTGGTATCATCGGCACCTGCAACTATTTGGAAGTATCCGTGAGTCACAAGGACTCAGCAATCTCACACCCGCGAGATCAAGACTATTTAAGCTTATGGGTAGGATGTGGTAATGAGGTGGAGTTGCAGCAAGCGCTAAGCAAAAATATGATGGCTAACATATGCAAATAATAGTAAGATGAGAAGCTACACAACGGTCGTGAAGCTAGAAGTGATCCTGAAACTACTCACGTTCAAACATAACACAAACCGTGTTCACTTCCCGAACTCCGCCGAAAAGAGACCATCACGGCTACACACACGGTTGATGCATTTTAATTAAGTCAAGTGTCAAGTTCTCTACAATCGGATATTAACAAATTCCCATCTGCCACATAACCGCAGGCACGGCTCTCGAAAGTTTAAACCCTGCAGGGGTGTCCCAAATTAACCCATCACAAGCTCATGATCCCGTGGAGACAATCCTCCATCGCGGGACACCCGATCAGACTCGGAATCCCAGTGCACAAGACATTTCAACAATGGTAAAATTAAACCAGCAAGACCATCCGACTGTGCCAACAAATCCCGATAGGAGCTGCACACATCTCGTTCTCAGGGCACACCGGATGGGACAATCTACGAGTAAACCCAGCCCTCAAGTTTCCCCGAGGTGGCCCCGCAGGTTGCCCGTTTTGGACCAACACTCAGAGGAGCACAGTCTTGGGGGGTTAAAATAAAGATGACCCTCGGGGTCGCGACCCCAAGGGAAAGTTATAGGTTGTTAGGCAAATGTAAAACCAAGGTTGGGCCTTGTTGGAGGAGTTTTATTCAAAGTGAACTGTCAAGAGGGTCCCATACCCCTCATCGTGTTAGGGATGCAAAATCAAGGAACATAACACCAGTATGACAGAAACTAGGGCGGCAAGAGTGGAATAAAACGCCAGGCATAAGGCCCAGCCTTCCACCCTTTACCAAGTGTATAGATGCATTAATTAAATAAGAGGTAAAATGATATTCCAACATATCCATGTTCCAACATGGAACAATCTTCAACCTCACCCGCAACTAACAATGCTATAAGAGGGGTTGAGCAAAAGCGGTAACATAGCCAAACAACAGTTTGCTAGGAATGTGGGTTAGAGGCTTGACATGGCAATATGGGAGGCATGATAAACAAGTGGTAGGTAGCGTGACATATCAATAAAGCGAACAACTAGCAAGCAAAGATAGAAGTGATATCGAGGGTATGGTCATCTTGCCTGAAATCCCGCTAGGAAGAAGAACGAGTCCATGAAGAAGACAAACGGGTTGCATATTGACGAAACACCACATGACTTATTTAGTTCTTCTCTCGGTTATGTACTCAATAATATTAAGTGTTATTAAACATGGCAATAGGTGAAGCATAATAAAACTACCTAACCAGGCAAGTTTAAATGAGGCCGGAAACAACAAACAACAATTCCGGAAAATCCTCATATGCAATTTATGGATTTGGTACTGTTCCGCCCTAAACCATATTTTAGAGTTGTTAAACATGCAAGATGAGTGCACCATGTTAAACTAGGCATTTTCTGCCCCATTTACATATAAAGTTTATTAAATTTGGAGCTACAGTTATGTAGTTATGAAATAAACCATTTTAACATGTCATATGAGCAAATTTAAACAAACAACATTTCAAACATTTTTAACATGCATGAAAGTAGCATATTATGAAACTAGATGAAATTTTAAGCAAGTTACATGTTTACATCATTTTAATTCGATGCACTATTTGTGAGTTATTAAATGCATGAAGTTTAGGGGCTATTGTGCAAATCTAGTTTTCCTGTGGATAATTGAGAAATCCACCAGGCGGGAAAAAACACCACGCGGGCCAAAAGGCTATGGATCTGGGCGGGACGCAACTCACCTCGTGGGACTTAGCCCAGGTCGGTGATGAGGTGAGGCCGGCAGCGGGTTGCGCTGGGGGAAGCTAGGCCGGGTCGGCCTGGCGCAAGATGTGGCCCGACCGTGGTCAACGCGAGGCGAGGCGAACGAGCTGCCGCTCGTTACTTAAGGACATAGGCAGCAACAGGTTCAGGCGACGGATGGTGGGAACGCTGCCGACAACGTGGGACTTGGCGCGACGCTGGAGACGAGGCATGCTGTGGACGCGGAGGATCCGGGCAGTCCGAGGGTCGGGGAGGCGGTTCCCGGCAACAAGGAACTCCAGCGGTGGCGCTGCTCAATCAAATGAAGCAAACAGCAGCGGGATCGAGGGGGCGAAGTAGAGGAAGGGGTCGAGCTCGTTCTAGCCGGAGCCGAAGTGATTGGCGGCGATGATGAACTCCTTCGAAGCTTCACTCCAGCGCGTGGCACGTGCATGGCCAGTGTCGATGGCAGCGGTGGTGGCTTGAAGCCTGCATCCATGGCGGGGGTCCTGTGACAGCCGAACAGAGAGAGCTTGAGGGACCAGAAAAGGGGATGAAGGGAGGAAGGAGGAGGGGCGCGACAGAGGGGCCTGCTGAAGGTGGTCGCCGGCGGTGTGGTTCGCTGGGGCGGCGGGTCGCGAGGAGGAGGAGCGCTCGAGCGCTATTGCTCCTCTCCTCGTGGAGCTCCTAGACGAGGGGGGCTGTGGGAGCACGGGCGCGGGGCCGTGCTGGTGGGTGCTGGCAGTGGAGAGGCTCGACGGAGCAGGCCAGGGCGCGGGGTCCGGGTGGCGCGGTCGCTGGCGACGGTGGACCGAGTGGAGTGCTGGTGGAGGCGGTGTGGTGATCTTGGAGGAGCTCGATGTGGGAGGTGCTTAGTGGCCAGGGACGATGATTGGCCGGGTCTGCAAATCGAGGAGGTGGGGATTGACTGGATGGATCGGGAGGAGATCCCGATGAGGAAGAGACAGGAGGAGTGTGGCAGTGGCGGGTGAGGGGACAAATCTCCTAGAAATTAGGGTTGGGGACAATTTGGTTAGGGGGTCATCTGCTATAAATATAGCCTATGGACTAGAGGGGGTTTGGAGCAAATTTTATCATCGGATCGCGATCGGACAGTGAAGAATAAAAGGTTAGTGAGTCCAATGGAGAAACGAAGGTATTTTTGGAGATGATTCAAACATGTCGGTCATGACTGTCCGGGTCGGGTTGGGGGGAGTTTCCGACGCGCACGCAAGGGGGCCATGGGATGACGAGAGATGTTAGGTGGTTAGCCAAGAGGGAATCCAAAAACACGGTTGGTCTTGGAACAGTCAATGAAGGCAAGGGGGGGACGCGGCAACTAGGAACGGGTGCAAGTTTTGAAAACCATGACAACAACAGAGTGCCGATGCAATGCGAATGATGCGATGATGAAATGCAACAAACAAATAAAACACAAGGCTGACACACAACACATGGAAGGCATCTGGAGCGTCGGTCTCGGGGTGTCACAACACTCCTCGACTTACAAGAGATCTCATCCTGAGATCTAAGGATGACACCGGAGAGAAGCAGAAGAGGAAGAGGTAAAAACAAAGTTGCTTCTTGACAAAAGAGTGAAACCAAAGAACCTTAGAGGTTGAACAACTTGAAAGAAAGAATACAACGAAGATGAACAAAGTTGAAAACACTCCGTTAGAAAAGAGGAACAAGGAACATTACGGGAACCTTGTAGGTTGAAAGACATAAGAAAAGGGTTACAATGGACAAGAAGTACATGCAAGCATTCTGGTTGAAAATGAAAGGCATAGAATATGAATTTGGCAAAAAGAAGGCACTTGGATGAGACTCCGATTAGAAGAGGAATGATAGACACAACACTCCGATTAAAACAAGATAGAGAAGGAATAAGAATGATATAGTTTGGACAGCACTCCGACTGTAAATGGAAGGAATTGAACATGAACTTGACAAGATGAGAAGATACTTGATGAAATCAACAACACACTACCTCCGGAACTATTGAAAGAATGGTACAAGGGGTAAGAAAGGTTTCATATAGCACTCTGGTTGAATGGATAAGCACGAAAAGAACATGGTCCTCACAATCCGAGATGATGAGTGAAGAGAGCAACATCACAATGCCCCCGGAAGAAAGAATAGAAGATATATCATTGGAATAACAAAATGGAGAAGAAAATGACAACTTCTGCCACAAATGAGCTTGGAAAACACCCTTCAAAGAAGGTTAAAATGGAGTTGTTGGAAAACCAAAAACGAAACGAAAAAGCTTGTAGTGGGCTTATGGAAAACATCTCAAAACCGAGGTGAAATTCTGCCACCGAAAGCAATGATTGATCGGGAACAAAGAAGAGATGAAAAACTTCTTCACCAAGATAGGAAGGAGAAGATTGGATCATTGATAAGCACCATAATAGCAACATTCCCAATGGAAGGCTTTAGGTGAAATCTATACCAAGATACTCCAATGAAGTAATTAATAGATTTAATTATCTCATTCCTGACAACTTGAGAATCATGAAACATGAAGGAAATTGTCAAGAGTGACATAAAACCACCTCAAAAGATAATGTAGAAAGAATTGCACTTCGGGTGCAAGTTGAAGAATGCTTAAACTCCTCAAGACAAAACATGTGTTGAGCACCATGTTAAATTTTGAGTATAGCTTGGCGGATCATAACTCTGAGAGAAATCTTGAAGAACAATTGAAGAATGGAATGAATCCTTGACGAACCACCATGTAGAACCGCCATGAAGAACTCCGGTAATAAAAGGATGATAAAAAGAGAGAGAAGTTGAAAACACAAGGTGAAGCCTTGCGATGATTTAGATGGAGCTTCGCGATGATATAACCGAGAAAACTTGGAACTCCGTAAATAAACATGAACAACTTAGCACCAACAAATTGATATCATGAATGAACTCCGGAAGAAAAGAATTGAATCACCTCAAAGAAAACAAGAATAAGATGTACTGTATGTTTATCCTTCATCAACTTAACTTGATGACAAGCAATGGATTTGGCATGCTACTGATTCTTCTTGAAAAGATTGAAAAGATATAGCCAAACCTGAGAAAAGTCTTCAACGATCCACCGGTAGGATTGGAAAGAACGAATGAATTAATGTGAGAACATAGGAAGAGTAATCTTGAACAAACCGCCGTAAGAATTGAAAAAGAATGAAGCAAAGGCAGAATTCATCGGGAAGAATTGGAAAACGAATGAAGATACTTGAAGGAATTTAGATACATGAGAATGAATAGATCATGAACTGACTAGAGAATACTTGAGTGATGCACCGGTAAGATTTGGAGAACGAGAGCTGAAAGCTGGAATGAATAATTCTAAGATGATGGCTCCGAAGAATCAAACTGAAAAGACTCCTGAATTGCTTCGGATGGGTGAAAAGAATTGTCACAATCAAAAAACAATTATGAGAGGATGGCATCAAGCTTGAACTTCATATCTTTGGAAGAACGGGTAAGGATTTAAGAGGAACTCTTCTTCGGTCTTCAAAATCCAAGAATGACGACGAGAAACACCATCAAGAATTGTTGAGGCACTCTGGAATGAATACTAGAAAGGTTGAACCAACGACAGAAAGAATTTGAAAGATCTTAGAGAAAGACATATGACTGATGACAATTCAACAATTCATTCTTACGTCACACTTTGAAAATAATTCGAGAATAGCTCCAGGAAAATTAGAAGAGTCAGGTAAGATCCTGGAAAAAGACCTATGGATTAGGGCCCACTCAAAGATACACCGTTGAATGATTGCTTGAAAAGAGAGATTGCACCGGTTGAATTAAATGGCTTGAATGAGATAACAACCTTGAGATAGCTTGAACGGATTAGGAATGAAAACACGAATCTCTTGAGATGTCTTCAGTACTCCAGAACAAATGAATGGCGAGAAGTGGATGATTAAGAGGTGCACCGGCATGATAAAACATTTGAAACGAGGAAAGGATATGATCGAATTGAATTCATCGGAGAAGAAAAGAGAACGAAGAATAATAAACTTGAAGCTCCGTTAGTATCTTACTGAGAACCATCGGATAAGAACATTGACGGAAAAGAATGGAGAGACTTCACATCCATAAGATGGATACTTGATAAGAAATCTGAGTCCTTGAATAAAAAAGGTGGGAGGGCGGGAAAAACAAAGACAACTTGGGACGGATTGAAACAAACACCGTTGAGGAAAACTTAGAATTGATCTCGCGAATGTTGAAATGATCGGATCCACTTGAAGAGAAGCACGCCGGTTGGAAAAGAATTAACATGACAACCTCGATTATCAAGAAGGATTAGTATTCACATAGAAATATGAGAACACTGCTCAGGGAAGGAATGGAATCAACACTTGACATTGATGCAACTCGAATAACACAAACCAAAACAAAAACAAAGGATTTGGCTTGCAGAATAAGCCAGAACAAACATATGATAGACCCCAAATCATATCATGTGTCTGTTGGAAAGATATTCTAGGAGCTACTTGAATTCCCACCTATAAACTCCCAAAACTTTTTGGTTATGCAATCTGGTGTTAGGGATACAGGGAGGCACAACATATATCACACAACTAACAAGCCCTACGCTCCAACTGTATCCATCCGTCAACACATAACCAAGAAAACTCCGGAAATCGTGTACCTCAACCTTCGAAAAGCATCCGTTATACAAGCTATGGCAATACTCCCGAACTCCTGCCCCAGTACTGGGTGGCGTCGAGGTTATCTCACCAACAATTGCATAAAAGAGATTTTCGATGTCGGCGAAACTCAGGTATTCCAGAACTGCAACGATAAAATTGTGACGACAACACCTCAGAGCTCAACTCCCCGGGACACTGCCACAACCCCTAAATGTCAGGAGGCACCAAGAATAATGTTCTCGTCACAAGAATATCGAAACGATTCCAAGATACCCGCGTGATCCTAAAAAAATAGTGAAATTTGAGGAGAGGAAAGTCAAAACTTCTACGTCAGGAGGCCTCACCAGAGCGACGAAGGTACTGAGGAGTAAAAAGAATCCTACTCTCCGATGTATATAATCCTAAGACTCAAAACATTTTTGTTCTAGACTCAACAACCTCAACGATTCGATCAAGCAGGGGGGCTCCTAAGTCGGGGATGGCTCTGATTACCAACTTGTAACGCCCAAGATGCGGCTATATCTCCCACGTGTCGAGGCACGACTTAGAGGCATAACAGCATGGTGGTTTTGTCATAAGAGGGGTAATCTTCACACAATCCCATGTACTGAATAAGAAAGGGATAAAGAGTTGGCTTACAATCGCCACTTCACACAAATAACAAGTTAAACATACATCATCCAGAGTATAATCAAGGTCCGACTACGGAACCAAAATAAAGGAAGACAAACCCAAATGCTAGATCCCCGATCGTCCCAACTGGGCTCCACTACTGATCATCAGGAAACGAAACATAGCAATGACCAAGGTCCTCGTCGAACTCCCACTTGAGTTCGATAGCATCACCTGCAGTGGTATCATCGGCACCTGCAACTGTTTGGAAGTATCCGTGAGTCACGAGGACTCAGCAATCTCACACCCGCGAGATCAAGAATATTTAAGCTTATGGGTAGGATGTGATAATGAGGTGGAGTTGCAGCAAGCGCTAAGCAAAAATATGGTGGCTAACCGATGACCCACAAGTATAGGGGATCTATCGTAGTCCTTTTGATAAGTAAGAGCGCCGAACCCAACAAGGAGCAGAAGGAAATGATAAGCGGTTTCCAGCAAGGTATTCTCTACAAGTACTGAAATAAGTGGTAACAAATAGTTTTGTGATAAGATAATTTGTAATGAGCAACAAGTGACAAAAGTAAATAAGGTGCAGCAAGGTGGCCCAATCCTTTTTGTAGCAAAGGACAAGCCTGGACAAACTCTTATATGATGTAAAGCGCTCCCGAGGACACATGGGAATATCATCAAGCTAGTTTTCATCACGTTCATATGATTCAGGTTCGGTACTTTGATAATTTGGTATGTGGGTGGACCGGTGCTTGGGTGCTGCCCTTACTTGGACAAGCATCCCACTTATGATTAACCTCTATTGCAAGCATCCGCAAATACAACAAAAGTATTAAGGTAAACCTAACCATAGCATGAAACATATGGATCCAAATCAGCCCCTTACAAAGCAACACATAAACTAGGGTTTAAGCTTCTATCACTCTAGCAACCCATCATCTACTTATTACTTCCCAATGCCTTCCTCTAGGCCCAAACAATGGTGAAGTGTCATGTAGTCGACGTTCACATAACACCACTAGAGGAGAGACAACATACATCTAATCAAAATATCGAACGAATACCAAATTCACATGACTACTAATAGCAAGATTTCTCCCATGTCCTCAGGAACAAAAGTAACAACTCACAAAGCATAAACATGTTCATAATCAGAGGGGTATTAATGTGCATATAGGATCTGAACATATGATCTTCCACCAATTAAACCAACTAGCATCAACTACAAGGAGTAATTAACACTACTAGCAACCTACTAGCACCAATCCCGGACTTGAAGACAAGAATTGGATACAAGAGATGAACTAGGGTTTTGAGATGAGATGGTGCTGATGAAGATGTTGATGGAGATTGCCCTCTCCCGATGAGAGGAGCGTTGGTGATGACGATGATGTTGATTTCCCCCTTCAGGAGGGAACTTTTCCCGACAGAACAACCCCGCCAGAACCCTAGATTGGTTCCGCCAAGGTTCCGCCTCGTGGCGGTGGAGTTTCGTCCGAGAAGATGGATTATGATTTTTTTTCATCAAAAGAGTCCATATAGCAGAAGATGGTCAGCGGAGGGCCACCAGGGGGCCCACGAGGTAGGGGGCGCGCCCAGGGGGTAGGGTGCGCCCCCACCCTCGTGGGCAGGGTGTGCCCCCCCTGGTGAAGTTCTTGTGCTCAATGTTTTTTATATATTTGGAAAACACCATCCGTGAAGTTTCAGGACTTTTGGAGCTGTGCAGAATAGGTCTCTAATATTTGCTCCTTTTCTAGCCAGAATCCCAGCTGCCGGCATTCTCCCTCTTTATGTAAACCATGTAAGATAAGAGAGAATAGGCATAAGTAGTGTGACATAATGTGTAATAACAACCCATAATGCAATAAATATTGATATAAAAGCATGATGCAAAATGGACGTATCAACTCCCCCAAGCTTAGACCTCGCTTGTCCTCAAGCGAAAAGCCGAAATCGAAAAATATGTCCACATGTTTAGAGATAGAGGTGTCGATAAAAATAAAATACGGACATGAGGGCATCATGATCATTTTTAGGATAACAACTTATATAATTCTTGTCATATGATCTCTTATGCTAGAGTAATAATTCAATCACAATATCAAGTATGAATCGTAAACTTCATTGAAAACTAACAAACTATAATCTCAGTCATTGAAGCAATTGCAATTTATCATAACATAGGAAAGAGTCAATGTATAAGAGCTTTTCAGCAAGTCCATATACTCAACTATCATATAGTCTTTCACAATTGCTGACACTCACGCAATACTTATGGGTATGGAGTTTTAATCGGACACAGAGAAAGATAGGGGCTTATAGTTTTGCATCCCAACATTTTACCTCAAGGGTAATGTCAACAGTAATAGTTCATGAAAACTCACATCCAATTAGCCATATATACCAAGATCTTTCCAACATATTGTGCTTGCCAAAGGATAAAATGTAAAAAGGAAGGGTGAAAATCACCATGACTCTTATGCAATGTAGGAGATAAAAGTAAAAGATAGGCCCTTCGCAGAGGGAAGCTGTCGGTGTTCTGGGAACGGGGGTCCCCAGACTTGCCTGCCTGCGGCCTGCGGCGTGGCTCAAAGGGGGGCCCAGCACGGCCCATCTTCATCAACACAGACCCAAGACCCTCGCGAGGGGCCAAGCCTCGCAGGGCGGACGACACGGAGCTTCCTCAGGCACGGCCTCAACAGGCTGGCTCGCGAGGAGGCGGAGAGATCAAGGCGGGGTACCTCACGAGGTGCCCGTGACGCAAGCCATGACGACCAAGGGCGCCGGGCGGGCGCCAGCCCGCGCAGTGTCCTCCTTTCCCCTTTGGTGCAAAGGGGGCAAGCGCAGCCGTGGAGTACCTAGGCATCAGGCAAAGGTTGCCGTTTCGGTGCAACAAGACCAAGACTAGGAGGACCGTAAGACGGAGGTCATCGTGGAGCCCAAGACGGCGTCACCACCAGAGCTTTGTGCAGGCGAGGACCAACTTTAGTCAGGATAAGTGTACTAGATGTTCCCCTTCAAAATGGCCAATTGTTGGCGCCCTTCCCGCTCAATATTTGGGAAGAGGCCCAGGGCCATTGCCTATAAATAGGACCAACCACCCACAAGGATGGGGGTTCGGGTTCGAGGTAAAGGAAGGTTAGAGACAGAGATCGAGGATCAAGGATCGGATCGAAATCAGAGAGAGAGAAGGGTGACTGAACTCCTCCTAGCAGTTCGTCCCCCCCAGCAAAGAACAGACCCTCGCGAGGCTGTTCTTCCTTGTACTGTTCATCACCATCAGCCCAAGAGGCAATCCACCACACCACACACTGGAGTAGGGTATTACACCACAACGGTGGCCCGAACCAGTATAAACCCTGTGTCTCTTGTGTTGTTCTTTCCTTAGCTTATATGTTAGCGAGGCGGAGGGGTGCAGGTAGGTAGGAGGCGAAATCTCCACGCGCACCCTAGTGTTCGAACCACAAGGGTCTATCGGAACCCGAAATCCGACATTTGGCGCGCTAGGTAGGGGTGTGCCGGAATCCACCTTCTACCGCTTCATGCCCCGTCGCGTCATCATCACCATGTCCGGCGACCAGGCGGGCAACCCAGATCCGTGGGCGGCATGGCCCGCCCATGCAGAGCCGCTCGCCTCGGGCGACCCCGTGCCCCAGGCAGCTCGCGGTCCGCAGGGCGCTGCGGGCCACGGGCGATGCGGACAGGCTTCGACAGCTCTCACACCGCGGCAAGCGCGGTCGGCAGCAAGGGCCTCCAATCACGCCGCGACCACGACACCGTACACCCGCCGGGAACAGGCGAACTCGAGGGCCGCGCTCACGGTAGCCCGAGAGCTGCTGCAGTGCAGGCTGCTGGAGGGCGGCCGCGACGTGCTGCTAGAGCGGGTGGCAGAGCTCCTAGGCTTCGCCGCCTCGGGGGCTCACCCCTTCTGCACCCAGCTCCCATCTCAAGCCCAGTGCGGCCCGCGTGGGGGCTCCGCGCGCGCCCGCGGGCTCCAAGGCTACTCCAACGCCAGCGAAGCTGTCGGCACCGGACCGGCGGCGGCGCTACCCCCGCTCCCGGTCCGCGAAGAAGAAGGACTCGACGCGACCCACGGCCCCAGTGGACAGCCGCGCTACCACCCCACGGTGGGCGCGTCAAGCAGTGCTGCGTGGTACGCGGAGCACTACGGCATGGCCTTCGGGATGACGGCGCTGGAAGAATATGTGCCCCTCATGATGGACCAAGGACACCCTTACCAAGGCGAACAAGGCTCGCTCCTCAGCCCGAGCTGGGGGGACGAGGCGCCAGAAGCTGAGCCCTTCCAGGAGCCCCGGGACGGTCCCACTGGCCACGCTGGAGGCAACGATTATCGGGTACCGCTAATTCCTCAGGAGCAAGCATACGCTAATCATGGATCGCAGGAGGTGCAGGTCGCCACGGTGAGCAGCAGCCCCGCTCCCACAGTCTCCTACCCCTCGGGAGGAGGGCGCAGGGGGCTGTAGGAGAGGGGCCGAGATCCGACATCACCACCGCGGCGTTCGGAGCAAGGTGTTCTCAGGAGGTAGGCCCTCTGCTGGGGAGGTGCCTCAGGGCCTGCCCCTGGCGGAGGACCCGTGGTCGTCGGGGGAACCGCTGGCGACCGCTCTACCCCATCGGCGGCGTCCTGGTTTCCGGTCGTCGTTGATGGCACTAGAGTGTGGCGCAAGGCGGGGCCCTCGTCTGGCGATATGAAGCAAGGCCGGTTCCTGTGAAGAAGGCCCAGTGCCTGTGAAGCTCGCCGCCCCGTGACACTCTCACGTAATAATGAGTGGGGCTGTACACGCCCCGGAGTCTCAGGGGTGCCGGCCTCAGGCCCTGGGGCTCCCTCCCACGCCCAGTGGCAGCACTTAGCTCCGCGCTGGTGAGAAGACGTCCAAGACTAGATTAGGTGCCGGACGCGGCCTTTTGTCTGCTTTCGTTGCTTTTCCCTTTGGTTGTCGCTTTCCCCCGCTGGATTCAAGTTGGATTCGAATTTGAGATTTGCGTGTGTTCGGGGAAGGGGTGCTTAGTCTCGTTCGAGCAATTCCTCGCGTTTTGGTTACCACTTCGCCTCAGCTGCCTCCCCTCGTGAGCCCCTCGCGAGCCGGGTCAGGCCTAGCTTGCGCGCAGCCCAGACTGCCGCCGCCGCGTCCTCTCAGGAGGGTGTTTTACTGCAGGTCCTACGGATTCAATCAGGGAACACTCGGGACACCACAGCCTCCCACAGGCTACCTCAGGGCCAGCACGGGACAAAGGTAAACTAGCCGACCAGCGCGTCGCTTAAGCCAACCACTTGGCGCGGGCGCATGGGCAATGTAGCGTCTACTAATACGATGAACACAAGTTTTACATGAGGGGCTCCCCCTCCAAAATGCTCTCACAGCCATCAGGCCAAAACCTTAGTTCTATTCATGCAGGGTAAGGAAGCAGGAACGATGCACAATCAGTCGGATAAATCCCCCAATGCGTCCTCAGGAGCACCACTCGAGCCATTGCTGGCGTCGCTGAACTCGCCATCGCTATCCGCGTCGCCGCTAGCGGCGTCAGGGCCGTTCACCACGCCGCCCTCGTCGGCAGCCACGATCACGCCGTCGTTGTCTGAAGCGAAGGCCCTGATAAGAGCATCCACATTGTCTTCCACCCAGTGCGCCAGGTCGTCTCGGACGGCCTGGGGGACTGGGGCGATGGCGGCGTCGAAATCGAAGTGGGGATCCATGTTCCGGAGATGGCTGAAGACGCGAGAAAAGGCGCGCCCGAGCAGGGCGCGGCTCCTCTCCTCCACCAACCTGTCAACCCTGACCGACCGCGCCTCCAGCTGCGTCACCATGTCGGTGAAGAACTAAAGATTGCCGGCGTAGTTGACTGCGTGCGGCTCGCCAACAGCCGCCTCGCAGATGTTGCCCAAGGCTGTGTTGGCTCTCTCCCGGAGCGTGGTGAGCATGGGGCCGTGCTCATGCTCCAGGATCCGCCGCTGACGTATCTCGTCCGCATTCTGGCGCGCGACGACCTCAGCCTCCTCCACCCGCTGGCGAAGAAGAAGCACCTCGGCCTTGGAGGTGGTTAGCTCACCTTGCGCCACCTCAAGGGTGGCCCGGAAAGCATCGGCCCGCCGCGTCGCCTCCTCCAGCTTGGCCCTCAAGGCGGCAGTCCTGCCTTCAGCCTCGGCCCGGATCAACCCCAGCTTCTCCTCGAACTCGAGCTCGAGGTTCAAACATGCCATCGCCACCCGACGTCCGACCTCCTCCAGGACACGGGCTTCCTGTGCAGCGACATCATCCTTCGCCTGCGTCACCAAGCGCTCCCTCGTCTCCAGACGCTCGTACTCGCGGGTACGTTCGGCGGCTTCTAGCGTCAGCGCCTTCTCCCGCTCCTGGAGCTCTACCGGGTTGCCAGAGGCCACCTTCATCGACGCGAGGGCTGCCTCGCGCAGCTCCACTTGCTCCTCCAGTGAGTGGCACCAGGCCAGGAGCTCCCGAGCCCGCTCCTCCGCTGCCTCTCGCCACCGGTCGGCTTCCCAGGCCTCCTCAGTGGCCCGAGATCGGGCCTCCCGAGAGGCCACCAGCGACGCCTTGGCCTCTGCGTCGTCAAGATCGCGCTGACGGTGCGCAAGGGCGATGGCGCCCTCTAGCTCGCGCCTCTCTACAGCCAGGTGCAGGCCCTCAGCCTCAAGGCACGCATCTTCATCAGCAAGCTCCTCACCAAGCAGGCTCACCGCGTCAGCCGCCCTTCGAAGGAATCCTTGGCGAAGAGCGCGACGCTCCCGGGCGCGCTCGAGCACGTCTTCCACACCATCATCTGCCCCGAGCAAGCGCCGGGGGCCACGAATCAGCACTCCCCCTCCGGGCAGGGGGTTGGGGGCTGGCACCCTCGCGACGGCCGGGCACGTCACGCCAGAAGCCCGGCCTGGAGCCAGCCCGTCCCCAGATGAAGAGCGCAGGGAGCGCCTCAGCCAATCGCAGTCCACGACCAGGCGAGAAGCCCACGGCAGGCTGGCTATGCCACGAGAAGGCCCGCGAAGGAGGATCGCGAGGTGCGCAGGGCCACGATGCGCCTCGGGACGGTTCGCCTCTCCGATCGCCCTCACCACAAGGGCTCTGCTGCTCGGAGCGCTTGAGGACGGTGGAGGGGGCGAAGCCAAGGGGGACGGCACCTCAGCCGTCTCCGCGAGCTCGGCTGGAAGGGGCCTGCGGAGCAAGGATCAGTAAAAGCAACAGAAGGATCGGAGCCGGGAAAGGAGAAGGCTTACTCATCAGTGGCGAAGTACTTCCTACGCTTCAGCAGGCGACAAGGGTAATCGTCGCCCAGGGCCTCCCTTCTCTTCCGGAGGGCCTCAAAGTCCACGCGGAAGTGGCCCAAGAGTTGAGCGCAGGGATCAACCTGCGACAAAGACGGAGCGTTAAGGCGATCTGCATCAGGGGCGCCTGCCTGATGCGCGCTGCCAATCGCCTCGCCAAGAGAAGCAGCTGGAGCCTCAGGGGCCTCAGTCGCAGGTGCTAAGGGCAGCTGCTTGTCACTCTCAGCCTCAGCGGCACGAGCCCCAAGAGCTGCTCCCTCATGAGCATCGTTCGGCGCTGTCACCCCGCCGG
Source organism: Triticum aestivum (assembly GCF_018294505.1). Classification (NCBI taxonomy): domain Eukaryota; kingdom Viridiplantae; phylum Streptophyta; class Magnoliopsida; order Poales; family Poaceae; genus Triticum; species Triticum aestivum. Next base: position 305,590,318 of record NC_057794.1, read on the forward strand.
GAGCCCCCTCGGCCTCTGGCGCCTCATGCCTCCCTGCTCCGCCATTTGAGGAAGAGTCGCCTTGGCCGACTGGAAGGGCAGTCACCATCACTGGGTTATCGCGAGGCCCCTGGAGGCCGGCGGGGCGCGGCCCCCACTCATCAAAGATAGGCATCTGATTCACAAAACCGCCCCTGCTCTAGCAGAGGTACAACAAGGCCCCTCCCTGCTGGATGCTGCCAGGGTTGGGGTCCCCGGTCAGGGTCAAGAGCGCTGTCCTCAGCACTTTAGGCGCCAGGTCCTCTTCCTGGAGCCTCATACGATCATCGCGCCCGCAGAAGGCCCACATCCGGCGGGAGTGGCGTTGGAGAGGAGCAACGCGGCGTAGCAGGAACTCCTTCACCACCTTGGACGTTGTCACGCCAAGCGACCTCAAGAACGCGAAGCGGTGCCAGACGAAGACGAGCCGGGGGCTCTCAAGCGTCTCCTGGCCCCAGCCCGAATTGGGGACAGCAGGCGAAGTTGGCTCCGATAGCAGGGGGCTGGGCACCCCTGCATCCACATATAGCCACCGCTCGCAGAACCCAGCCGCGAGCAGAGGGAGCTTGAAGTCAATCCCAGAGGCCGCTGTCTCAGACGCGGCAACGAAGCTCACGCACGCCCAGCATTGGGTAGGGTCGACAAGGCGCAGCGAGAAGAAGTGGCGCAGCAAGGCAACCGAAGGAAGGATGCCCATCATAGCCTCGCAAACAAAGGCGAAGACCGAAAGGAGGGTGATGGATTCAGGACCCAGATGCATCATGTGGATCTGATAGTGGGAAAGCACGACATTGAAGAAATCAGAAAAGGGAGGAACCAGACCCGCCCACAGGGCGTCGGCAAAATACGGGACCTCGGTGACTATCCTGTCGATGGAGAAGTGGGACGCGGGCCAGGCCGTCGTCCTCCCGCATTCGTTGAAGATAGTGGCCAGAGCCGAGCTGACCTTGCCCAAGCCCTCGGTGGGGGCCGCCAACGGCGGCGGGCAAGGCGGAGGCACGGGTTTCTTCCCTCTTCCCTTCTTCGTCGGAGCCATGGCGATGGGAAGGGGGGAAGGTTTGAGATTGGGTTGAAAACAGAAGCTGGAGTTCGGGTGGAGGAAGGGCAGAGGGCATTCGAGCAACAGAAAGGGGAGCGGCTATGTACGACTGCGAGTCCGCATAGCATGGCACAAAATAAGGGGGCGTGGGGGAACAGTGCCACCCACGTTCAATCGACCGCCACGCGGCGCCCAAGGCCGCAGGCTGTTAGGGCCCGCGGCGCTTCGCTCTTGCCCTTCCGCCTCCCTGCACGGCCAAGTCCGGGCGCGCCTTGGGCCCGGGGGCTACTGTCGGCGTTCTGGGAACGGGGGTCCCCAGACTTGCCTGCCTGCGGCCTGCGGCGTGGCTCAAAGGGGGGCCCAGCACGGCCCATCTTCATCAACACAGACCCAAGACCCTCGCGAGGGGCCAAGCCTCACGGGGTGGACGACACGGAGCTTCCTGAGGCACGGCCTCACCAGGCTGGCTCGCGAGGAGGCGGAGAGATCAAGGCGGGGTACCTCACGAGGTGCCCGTGACGCAAGCCATGACGACCAAGGGCGCCAGGCGGGCGCCAGCCCGCGCAGTGTCCTCCTTTCCCCTTTGGTGCAAAGGGGGCAAGCGCAGCCGCGGAGTACCGAGGCATCAGGCAAAGGTTGCCGTTTCGGTGCAACAAGACCAAGACCAGGAGGACCGCAAGACGGAGGTCATCGTGGAGCCCAAGACGGCATCACCACCAGAGCTTTGTGCAGGCGAGGACCAACTTTAGTCAGGATAAGTGTACTAGATGTTCCCCTTCAAAATGGCCAATTGTTGGCGCCCTTCCCGCTCAATATTTGGGAAGAGGCCCAGGGCCATTGCCTATAAATAGGACCAACCACCCACAAGGATCGGGGGTTCGGTTGGAGGTAGAAGGAAGGTTAGAGACAGAGATCGAGGATCAAGGATCGGATCGAAATCAGAGAGAGAGAAGGGTGACTGAACTCCTCCTAGCAGTTCGTCCCCCCCAGCAAAGAACAGACCCTCGCGAGGATGTTCTTCCTTGTACTGTTCATCACCATCAGCCCAAGAGGCAATCCACCACACCACACACCGGAGTAGGGTATTACACCACAACGGTGGCCCGAACCAGTATAAACCCTGTGTCTCTTGTGTTGTTCTTTCCTTAGCTTAGATCTTAGCGAGGCGGAGGGGTGCAGGTAGGTAGGAGGCGAAATCTTCGCGCGCACCCCAGTGTTCGAACCTCAAGGGTCTGCCGGAACCCGAAATCCGACAGAAGCAGAGATTGTCATGCGCTTTTATGGTTGGATGCACAAAATCCTAATGCGAAAGAATGTCACTTTATATTGCCACTTGTGATATGGACCTTTATTATGCAGTCTATCGCTTTTATTACTTCCATATCATACGATCGTATAAAGCTTATTTCTTCCACACCAATCAATCATACATATTTAGAGAGCAATTTTTATTGCTTGCACCGATGACAACTTACTTGATGGATCTTACTCAATCCATAGGTAGGTATGGTGGACTCTCATGGCAAAATTGGTTTACGGTTATTTGGAAGCACAAGTAGTATTTCTACTTGGTGCAATGAATTTGGCTAGCATGAGGGAGAAAGGCAAGCTCAACATGTTGGAGGATCCAAGACAATATAATTTGTCTCAGATGTAAGAAAACATAACCCATTATGTTGTCTTCCTTGTCCAATGTCAACTCTTTAGCATGTCATATTTTAATGAGTGCTCACAATCATAAAAGATGTCCAAGATAGTATATTTATATGTGAAGACCTCTCTTTCTTTATTACTTCCTATTAATTGCAATGATGACCAAAACTATGTTTGTCAACCCTCAATAACTTTTATTCATCATACTCTTTCTATGTGAGCTCATTACTCCCATAAGAGTCACATGATCTCTTTGTTTCTTTTTATTTCTTTCTCTTCTCTTTTATTCACTTAGGATCATGGCAAAATAATCAAGCCCTTGACTCAACACTAATCTTTACTATATAGCTCACATACTCGATTACATAGAAGGGTAATAAAGCAAAACTCACAACTAGATCATACTAAGAACTTTTATCCTACTAGATCAAGATATTACCAAAAGGATCGAACTAAGAAAACGGTAAAGATAAAAGTGATGGTGATACGATACCGGGGCACTCCCCCAAGCTTGGCAGTTGCCAAGTGGAGTGCCCATACCTAGGTGATTATGTCTCCTTTGTTGGTGAAGAAGGGGGAGTTGTTGATGTGATGTTCTTGGTGATGATGCCCCTCAAGATATGATTCTCCTCCTCAAGCTTGTTGACTTGCTGCTTGAGGTCCATTATTTCCTTTCGAGTTTTCCTGTAACAGCCAAAGCTCCATGCACCCAAGGGTGCTGCATAGCTGCGGGAGAACCAGTGACACTCTTTTTCATATTCTCATAAGAAAGAAATCTAACATTGGAAGGGATAACCGAGTTTGGAATAGCTGAGCTCTGCAGTTCTCCCATTGTGAATCCAGCTTGGAGGCGGGAAGTGACTTCTTGATCCTCTTCCATGGCATCTATCCTCTTCAAATCAGCCTCCATCTCTTCCTCCGTTGCTGGCCCAAAGGGGTCAACATGATCGTTGATACGTCTCCAACGTATCTATATTTTTTGATTGCCCCATGCTATATTACCTGCTGTTTTGGATTATATTGGGCTTTATTTTCCACTTTTATATTATTTTTGGGACTAACCTATTAACCGAAGATTTTAGTGTTTCGGAGAAACATAATATCAAACGGAGTCCAAACGAAATGAAACCTTCGGGAACGCGATTTTCTCGTCAGATAAGACCCAGGAGACTTGGACCCTCCGTCAAGAAAGCCATGAGGCGGTCACGAGGGTGGAGGGCGCGCCCCCTGCCTCGTGGGCCCCTCGAAGCTCCACCGACGTACTCCTTCCTCCTATATATACCTACATACCCCCAAACGATCAGATACGGAGCCAAAAACCTAATTCCACCGCCGCAACTTTCTGTATCCACGAGATCCCATCTTGGGGCCTGTTCCGGAGCTCCGCCGGAGGGGGCATCGATCACGGAGGGCTTCTACATCATCATCCAAGCCCCTCCGATGAAGTGTGAGTAGTTTACTTCAGACCTACGGGTCCATAGTTAGTAGCTATATGGCTTCTTCTCTCTTTTTGGATCTCAATACAATGTTCTCCCCCTCTCTCGTGGAGATCTATTCGATGTAATCTTCTTTTTGCGGTGTGTTTGTTGAGACCGATGAATTGTGGGTTTATGATCCAGTCTATCTATGAATAATATTTGAATCTTCTCTGAATTCTTTTATGTATGATTGGTTATCTTTGCAAGTCTCTTCGAATTATTAGTTTGGTTTGGCCTACTAGATTGGTTTTTTCTTGCCATGGGAGAAGTGCTTAGCTTTGGGTTCGATCTTGCGGTGTCCTTTCCCAGTGACAGAAGGGGCAGCAAGGCACGTATTGTATTGTTGCCATCGAGGATAACAAGATGGTTTTTTTTTATCATATTGCATGAAACTATCCCTCTACATCATGTCATCTTGCTTAAGGCGTTACTCTGTTTTTAACTTAATATACTCTAGATGCATGCTGGATAGCGGTCGATGAGTGGAGTAATAGTAGTAGATGCATGCAGGAGTCGGTCTGACGTGATGCCTATATACATGATCATACCTAGATATTCTCATAACTATGCTCAATTCTGTCAATTGCTCAACAGTAATTTGTTCACCCACCGTAGAATACTTATGCTCTTGAGAGAAGCCACTAGTGAAACCTATGGCCCCCGGGTCTCTTTCTCATCATATCAATCTCCATCACTTTATTATTGCTTTGCCTTTTTACTTTGCCTTTTACTTTTCACTTTGCATCTCTATACCAAAAATACCAAAAATATTATTTATCATCTCTATCAGATCTCACTTTCGTAAGTGACTGTGAAGGGATTGACAACCCCTAAGCGCGTTGGTTGTGTTGAGCTATTGTTTTTGTGTAGGTACGAGGGACTCGCACGTAGCCTCCTACTGGATTGATACCTTGGTTCTCAAAAACTGAGGGAAATACTTACGCTACTTTGCTGCATCATCCTCTCCTCTTCGGGGAAATCCAACGCAATGCTCAAGAGGTAGCAATCGTCTATCATTGATCTCGGTGCCGGATGAGACACCCGGCTCTCCCCGACTGACTCTTGCGAAGACATACTGCTCTAATCTGCAGCAGCAACAGCTCGAAACACAAATAGGAGATAATTGCATGATACGGGAGTCAAAACCCCCAGGAGATTATATAATGAATTTTTACCGACCAAAATACGTGTCCTGTAAGAAAGCGGAGTCCGGAGAGCACACGAGGTGCCCACAAGGTAGGGGGCGCGCCCAGGGGGGTAGGGCGCGCCCTCCACCCTCTTGGAGCCCTCGTGTCCTTCCCGGACTGCTGCTTATTTTTCTATTTTTCTAAATATTACAAACAGAGAAATATTGCCTTAAAAACTGTTTTGGAGTCGGTTTACTTACTGTACCACATACCTATTCCTTTTCGGAGTCTGAAACGTTTCGGAAAGTGTCCTTTATGTATTCCTCTAGGGTTACGGTTTCAATAACATTGGTTTCAACATTTATGGGATTACCTGAGATATAATGTTTGATTCTTTGATCGTTCACCACCTTCGGATTTGTGCCTTCGAAGTTGTTGATTTTTATGGCACCGGAACGGTAGACCTCCTCGATAACGTAAGAGCCTTCCCATTTAGAGAGAAGTTTTCTTGCAAAAAAAATCTTAAATGAGAGTTGCATAGCAATACATAACCACCTACATTAAACTCACACTTTTCTATCCTTTTATCATGCCACCTTTTAACTTTTTCTTTAAACAACTTGGCATTTTCGTAGGCCTGGGTTCTCCATTCATCAAGTGAGCTAATATCAAATAACCTCTTCTCACCGGCAAGTTTAAAATCATAATTAAGTTCTTTAATAGCCCAATAAGCCTTGTGTTCTAGTTCGAGAGGTAAGTGACATGCTTTTCCATAGGCCATTTTATACGGAGACATACCCATAGGATTTTTATATGCAGTTCTATAGGCCCATAATGCATCATCTAGTTTCTTGGACCAATTCTTTCTAGACCTATTGACAGTCTTTTGCAAAATTAATTTGAGTTCTCTATTACTCAATTCTACTTGACCACTAGACTGAGGGTGATAAGGGGATGCAATTCTATGATTAACATCATATTTAGCAAGCATTTTACGGAAAGCACCATGAATAAAATGTGAACCACCATTACTCATTAAATATCTAGGGACTCCAAACCTTGGAAAAATAACTTATTTAAGCATTTTAATAGAAGTGTTATGATCAGCACTATCGGATTTTGGGTTCCGTCAGACCCTTGAGGTTCGAACACTGGGGTGCGCGCGGAGATCTCTCCCCTACCGATCTACGCCCGATCCTCTCGTGCGAACTAAGATGAAAATGATGAAAAACACAAGAGACACGAGGATTATACTGGTTCGGGCCACCGTTGTGGTGTAATACCCTACTCCGGTGTGTGGTGTGGTGGATTGCCTCAGGGGCTGACGATGAATAGTACAAGGGAAGAACAGCCTCGCGAGAGGTGTTCTTGAGCTGGTGCGATGAACTGCTAGGGTGAGTTCTGTCGCCTCTCTTTCTCTCTGCTAGGGTTCTACTAGGTTTCTCGATGTTTTCTCCCTCTGTGGTGGCTAGCTCTATTTATAGAGGCCCTGGGCCTCTTCCCAAATAATTGAGCGGGAAGGGCGCCAACAATTGGCCATTTTGAAGGGGTACATCTAGTACAAGTTATCCTGACCAAAGGTGGTCTTCGGCTGCCAAAAGCACTAGTGATGACGCCGTCTTGGGCTTCACAGTGACATCCGTCCGGCCGTCCGGCTGGTCTTGGTCTCGTTGCACAGGAATGGTAACCTTTGCCTGATACCTTGGCCTGTGCTTGCCCCCTTTGCACCAAAGGGGAAACAAGGACCCTACACAGGCCGGCGCCCGCCTGGCGCCCGCCTGGCCTTGATCGTCATGGCTTGCGTCATGGGATTCTCACTTGGTACCCTTGCATTGATCTCTCCGCCTCCTCGCGAGCCTGCCTGATGAGGCCGCTCTTGAGGAAGCTTCCTGTCGTCCGCCCCGCGAGGCTTGGCCCCTCGCGAGGGTCTTGAGCTTGCGTTGATGAAGATGGGCCGTGCTGGGCCCCCACTTGACTCACGCCGCAGGCCGCAGGCAGGCAAGTCTAGGGACCCCCGTTCCCAGAACGTCGACAAGCACTACTAGTTGGAATAGCTTCTACCCACTTAGTAATGTAATCAATAGCAACTAAAATATGTGTATAACCATTAGAGGAAGGAAAAGGTCCCATATAGTCAAAGCCCCAAACATCAAATGGTTCAATAACAAGTGAATAATTCATAGGCATTTCTTGACGTCTACTAATATTACCAATTCTTTGACATTCATCACAAGATAAGACAAACTTACGGGCATCCTTGAAGAGAGTAGACCAATAAAAACCAGATTGCAATACCTTATGTGCAGTTCTATCTCCAACATGGTGTCCTCCATAAACTCCGGAGTGACACTTGCGTAGGATCTCTTCCTGTTCATGCTCAGGTACACAACGTCTAATAACACCATCTACTTCTTCTTTATAAAGATGTGGGTCATCCCAAAAGTAATGCCTCAAATCATAAAAGAAGTTTTTCTTTTGCTGGTATGTGAAACTAGGTGGTATAAAGTTAGCAACAATGTAATTAGCATAATCAGCATACCATGGAGCAGTATGAGAAGTATTTATGACATTTAATTGCTCATCAGGAAAGCTATCATCAATAGGTAGTGGGTCATCAAGCACATTTTCTAACCTAGACAAGTTGTCTGCAACGGGGTTCTCAGCTCCTCTTCTATCAACAATATGTAAATCAAATTCTTATAGCAAGAGAACCCATCTAATAAGTCTAGGTTTAGCATCTTTCTTTTCCATAAGATATTTAATAGCAGCATGATCAGTGTGAATAGTTACTTTAGAATCAACAATATAAGGTCTAAACTTATCACAAGCAAATACAGCTGCTAAGAATTCTTTTTTAGTAGTAGCATAATTTCTTTGAGCATTGTCTAGAGTTTTACTAGCATATTGAATAACATTTAGTTTCTTATCAACCCTTTGTCCTAGAACAACACCTATTGCATAATCACTAGCATCACACATAATTTCAAAGGGTAAATTCCAATCAGGTGGATGAACAATAGGTGCAAAGATCAATGCTTTCTTGAGTATTTCAAATGCTTCTACACAATCATCAGCAAAGACAAATGGTATATCTTTTTGTAATAAATTAGTCAGAGGCCGAGAGATTTTTGAGAAGTCCTTGATGAACCTCCTATAAAAACCGGCATGAGCAAGGAAACTTCTTATACCTTTGATGTCCTTGGGACATGGCATCTTTTCAATAGCATCAACCTTGGCTTTATCAACTTCAATACCTCTTTTAGAAACTTTATGCCCCAAGACAATACCTTCATCAACCATAAAGTGGCACTTTTCCCAATTCAGAACAAGATTAGTTTCTTCACATCTCTGCAAAACTCGATCAAGGTTGCTCAAGCAATCATTAAAAGAAGATCCATAGACGAAAAAGTCGTCCATGAAAACCTCACAAATCTTTTCACAGAAGTCAGAGAATATAGCCATCATGCATCTTTGAAAGGTAGCAGGTGCATTACATAAACCAAAAGGCATACGTCTATAAGCAAAAGTACCAAAAGGGCATGTAAAAGTAGTCTTTGATTGATCTTTGGCTGACACAGGTATTTGAGAGAAACCAGAATAACCATATAGAAAGAAAAAATGCGTATGTTTGGATAATCTTTCTAGCATTTGATCAATAAAAGTTAAGGGGTAATGATCTTGTTTAGTAGCCTTATTTAATTTGTGGAAATCAATTACCATCCTATAACCAGTAATAATTCTTTGAGGAATCAATTCATCTTTATCATTAGGAACAATAGTAATACCTCCCTTCTTAGGGACACAATGGTCAGGACTTACCCACTTACTATCAGCAACGGGATAAATTATACCTGCCTCAAGGAGCTTTAGTATCTCCTTTCTTACCACTTCTTTCATTTTAGGATTCAGACGGTGTTGATGATCACGAACTGGTTTAGCATCTTCTTCCAAATTAATTTTATGTTGACATAGAGTGGGACTAATGCCCTTAAGATCATCAAGAGTATACCCAATAGCAGCACGGTGCTTCTTCAGAGTTTTCAATAACCTCTCTTCTTCATGTTCTGAAAGGTTAGCACTAATAATAACAGGATATATCTTTTTCTCATCAAGATAAGCATATTTAAGAGTATGAGGTAACGGTTTAAGGTCAAACACGGGATCACCCTTGGGTGGGGGAGGATCCCCTAAGATTTCAACATGCAAATCGTTTTTCAGAATAGGTTCCTGTTTAAAGAATAGTTCATCTAATTCCCTTCTTTCATTCATAAACATATCATTTTCATGGTCTAGCAAATATTGTTCTAAAGGATCCCTATGAGGTACATCAATAGAAGCAAGACCAATAATTTCATCCTTACTAGGTAATTCTTCTTCATGGTGTTGTCTACTAAATTTAGAAAAAATAAATTCATGAGTCATATCATCTAAACCGACAATAACAACATCCCTTTTGCAATCTATGGTAGCATTAACAGTATTTAAGAAGGGTCTACCAAATATAATGGGACAAAAGCTATCTTGTGGGGAACCAAGAACAAGAAAATCAGCAGGATATTTAGTTTTCCCACACAAGACTTCAACATCCTAACAATTCCCATTGGTGAAATAGTATCTCTATTGGCAAGTTTAATTGTGACATCAATATCTTCTATTTCAGCAGGTGCAATATCATGCATAACTTCTTGGTATAAAGAATAAGGTATTGCACTAGCACTAGCACCCATATCACATAAGCCATGATAACAATGATCTCCTATTTTAACAGAAATAACAGGCATGCCTACCACATGTCTAGGTTTATCTGTATCACAGGGTTTAGCAATTCTAGCAGTTTCATTACAGAAATAAATAACATGCCCATCTATATTATCAGACAAGAGATCTTTAACAATAGCAATATTAGGTTCAACTTTAACTTGCTCAGGAGGTGTATATGTTTTAATATGGCTTTTACGAACTATAGTTGAAGCTTAGCATGATCCTTTATCCTAACAGGGAAAGGTGGTTTCTCAACATAAGAAGTAGGAACAATAGGATCATTATAAGTAATAGTATTTTCTTCAACTTTAATAGGTGTAACTACTTTTACTTCTATGGGAGGATGATATTTAAACCACTTCTCCTTGGGGAGATCAACATAAGCAGCAAAATATTCACAGAAAGAAGCTGCTATCTCAGAGTCAAGTCCATATTTAGTGCTAAATTTACGAAAAATATCGGTATCCATAAAAGATTTAACACAATCAAAACTAGGTGCCATACCTGACTCCTTACCATTATCGAGGTCCCAATCTTCGGAGTTGCGTTTAATTCTTTCCAATAAATCCCATTTGAATTCAATATTCTTGATCATAAAAGAGCCAGCACAAGAATTATCAAGCATGGTACGATTGTTACCAGAAAGCCGAGCATAAAAATTTTGAATAATCATTTCTCTTGAGAGCTCATGATTGGGGCATGAATATAACATTCATTTAATCCTCCCCCAAGCTTGAGCGATGCTTTCTCCTTCACGAGGCCAAAAATTATATATATATAATTGTGATCACGATGAACAAGATGCATAGGATAAAACTTTTGATGAAATTCCAATTTCAATCGTTTGTAGTTCCAAGACTCCATATCATCACATAGCCTATAACTTGTCGATGCATCTACCCTCAAAGATAAAGGTAAGACCTTCTTCTTGACAACGTCTCCGGGTACACCTGCAAGCTTAAATAATCCACAAACTTCATCCACATATATTAGATGCTCATCAGGATGTTTTGTTCCATCTCCTAAAAAAGGATTAGCTAGCAGTTTTTCTACCATACCCAAAGGAATTTCAAAGCAAGCATTTTCATTTTCAGTAGGTTCAGTAGGTTGAGGAGCAACTCTTTGCTCTACTGGTCGGGGTGAAGATACCCCGAACAAGCCCCTTAGAGGATTAATTTCCATAGTAACAAGTGACAGTAAATTTCAGCACACTATATAAATTTTTCCTTACCAAATTCCACCTACCAAAGGCGCTTCACTCCCCGGCAATGGCGCCAGAAAAGAGTCTTGATGACCCACAAGTATAGGGGATCTATTGTAGTCCTTTCAATAAGTAAGAGTGTCGAACCCAACGAGGAGCAAAAGGAAATGATAATCGGTTTCCAGCAAGGTATTCTCTGCAAGTACCGAAATAACTGGTAACGAATAGTTTTGTGATAAGATAATTTGTAATGAGCAACAAGTGACAAAAGTAAATAAGGTGCAGCAAGGTGGCCCAATCCTTTTTGTAGCAAAGGACAAGCCTGGACAAACTCTTATATGATGTAAAGCACTCCCGAGGACACATGGGAATATCATCGAGCTAGTTTTCATCACGTTCATATGATTCACAACTTTGATAATTTGGTATGTGGGTGGACCGGTGCTTGGGTGCTGCCCTTACTTGGACAAGCATCCCACTTATGATTAACCTCTATTGCAAGCATCCGCAAATACAACAAAAGTATTAAGGTAAACCTAACCATAGCATGAAACATATGGATCCAAATCAGCCCCTTACGAAGCAATGCATAAACTAGGGTTTAAGCTTCTGTCACTCTAGCAACCCATCATCTACTTATTACTTCCCAATGCCTTCCTCTAGGCCCAAACAATGGTGAAGTGTCATGTAGTCGACGTTCACATACCACCACTAGAGGAGAAACAACATACATCCCATAAAAAATATTGAACGAATACCAAATTCACATGACTACTAATAGCAAGACTTCTCCCATGTCCTCAGGAACAAAAGTAACTAATCACAAAGCATAAACATGTTCATAATCAGAGGGGTATTAATGTGCATATAGGATCTGAACATATGATCTTCCACCAATTAAACCAACTAGCATCAACTACAAGGAGTAATTAACACTACTAGCAACCTACTAGCACCAATCCCGGACTTGAAGACAAGAATTGGATACAAGAGATGAACTAGGGTTTTGAGATGAGATGGTGCTGATGAAGATGTTGATGGAGATTGCCCTCTCCCGACGAGAGGAGTGTTGGTGATGATAATGGCGATGATTTCCCCCTACGGGTGGGAAGTTTCCCCGGCAGAATAGCCCCGCCAGAACCCTAGATTGGTTCCGCCAAGGTTCTGCCTCGTGGCGGCGGAGTTTCATACGAGAAGATGGCTTATGATTTTTTTTCCATCGAAAGAGTCCATATAGCAGAAGATGGTCACCGGAGGGCCACCGGGGGCCCACGAGGTAGGGGGGTGCGCCCCCACCCTCATGGGCAGGGTGTGCCCCCTAGTGAAGTTCTTGCACTCAATGTTTTTTATATATTTGGAAAACATCATCCGTGAAGTTTCAGGACTTTTGGAGCTGTGCAGAATAGGTCTCTAATATTTGCTCCTTTTCCAGCCAGAATCCCAGCTGCCGGCATTCTCCCTCTTTATGTAAACCTTGTAAAATAAGAGAGAATGGGCATAAGTATTGTGACATAATGTGTAAGAACAACCCATAATGCAATAAATATTGATATAAAAGCATGATGCAAAATGGACGTATCACTAACATACACAAACAAGAGTAAGATGAGAAGCTACGCAACGGTCGTGAAGCTAGAAGTGATCAAGAAGTTATCCTAAAACTACTTACGTCCAAACATAACACAAACCGTGTTCACTTCCCGGACTCCGCCGAAAAGAGACCATCACGGCTACACATGCGGTTGATGCATTTTAATTAAGTCAAGTGTCAAGTTCTCTACAACCGGATATTAACAAATTCCCATCTACCACATAACCGCGGGCATGGCTCTCAAAAGTTTAAACCCTGCAGGGGTGTCCCAACTTAGCCCATCACAAGCTCACGATCCGCGGAGACAATCCTCCATAGAGGGACACCCGATCAGACTCGGAATCCTGGTGCACAAGACATTTCGACAATGGTAAAACTAAATCAGCAAGACCGCCCGACTGTGCCGACAAATCCCGATAGGATCTGCACATATCTCGTTCTTAGGGCACACCGGATGGGACAAGCTATGAGTAAAATCAGCCCTCAAGTTTCCCCGAGGTGGCCCCGCAGGTTGCCCGTTTCGGACCAACACTCAGAGGAGCACTGGACCGGGGGGGGGGGTTAAAATAAAGTTGACCCTCAGGATCGCGACCCCAAGGGAAAGTTATAGGTTGTTAGGCAAATGTAAAACCAAGGTTGGGCCTTGCTGGAGAGGTTTATTCAAAGCGAACTATCAAGAGGGTCCCATACCCCTCATTGTGTTAGGGACGCAAAATCAAGGAACATAACACCGATATGACGGAAACTAGGGCGGAAGAGTGGAACAAAACACCAAGTGTATAGATGCATTAATTAAATAAGAGGTAAAATGATATCCCAACATATCCATGTTCCAACATGTAACAATCTTCAACCTCACCTGCAACTTACAATGCTATAAGAGGGGCTGAGCAAAAGCGGTAACATACCCAAACAACGGTTTGCTAGGAATGTGGGTTAGAGGCTTGACATGGCAATATGGGAGGCATGATAAACAAGTGGTAGGTAGCGCGACATAGCGATAGAGCGAACAACTAGCAAGCAAAGATAGAAGTGATATCGAGGGTATGGTCATCTTGCCTGAAATCCCGCTAGGAAGAAGAATGAGTCCATGAAGAAGACAAACGGACGTAGTCGAATGGATCCTCACAAACGCAACGTTACCGAAACTAACAAGAAGAAGCAACACTGTAAAGAAGCAAACAACATGGTAAACAACCATCACATAAACATGGCATGATGCACAATCAAGTATGATGCATGTCCGGTTTAAAGAGGCATGGCATGGCAAAGTGCACAAACAACACTACAAGTTAAGCGGAGCTCAATATGCAACGAGTTGCATATTGAAGAAACACCACATGACTTATTTAGTTCTCTCTCGGTTATGTACTCAACAATATTAAATGTTATTAAATATGGCAAGAGGTGAAGCATATAAAACTACCTAACCAGGCAAGTTTAAATGAGGCCGGAAACAACAAACAACAGCTCCGGAAAATCCTCATATGCAATTTATGAATTTGGTACTGTTCTGCCCTAAACCATATTTTAGAGTTGTTAAACATGCAAGATGAGTGCACCATGTTAACCTAGGCATTTTTCTACCCCATTTACATATAAAGTTTATTAAATTTGGAGCTATGGTTATTTAGTTATGAAATAAACCATTTTAACATGTCATATGAGCAAATTTAAATAAACAACATTTCAAACATTTTTAACATGCATGAAAGCAGCATATTATGAAACTAGACAAAAATTTAAGCAAGTTACATGTTTACATCATTTTAATCCGATGCACTATTTGTGAGTTATTAAATGCATGAAGTTTAGGGACTATTATGCAAATCTAGTTTTCCTGTGGATAACTAAGAAATTCACCAGGCGGGAAAAACACCACGCGGGCCAAAAGGCTATAGATCTGGGCGGGGCGCAGCTCACCTTGTGGGCCTTAGCCCAGGTCGGTGATGAGGTGAGGCCTGCAGCGGGTTGCGCTGGGGGAAGCTGGGCCGGCTCGGCCTGGCACAAGATGTGGCCTGACCGTGGTAAACCTGAGGCGAGGCGAACGAGCTGCCGCTCGTTACTGAAGGACATAGGCAGCAACAGGTTCAGGCGATGGACGGCGGGAACGCTGCCGGCGACGTGGGACTTGGCGCGACGCTGGAGACGAGGCAGGCTGTGGACGCGGCGGATCCGGGCAGTCCGAGGGTCGGGGAGGCGGTTCCCGGTGACGAGGAACTCCGGCGGTGGCGCTGCTCAATCGAGCGAAGCAGGAAGCAGCGGGATCGAGGGGGCGGAGGAGAGGAAGGGGTCGAACTCGTTTTGGCTAGAGCCGAGGTGATTGGCGGCGATGACGAACTCCTTCGAAGCTCCACTCCGGCGCGTGGCACGGCCATGGCCGGCATCGACGGCAGCGGTGGTGGCTTGAAGCTTGCATCCATGGTGGGGGTTCTGTGACAGCCGAACAGAGAGAGCTTGAGGGACCAGAAAAGGGGATGAAGGGAGGAAGGAGGAGGGGCGCGGTAGAGGGGCCTGCTGAAGGTGGTCGCCGGCGGTGTGGTTCGCCGGGGCGGCGGGTCGCGAGGAGGAGGAGTGCTCAGGCGTTATTGTGTTGGAAATATGCCCTAGAGGCAATAATAAATTAGTTATTATTATATTATATTTCATTGTTCATGATAATCGTTTATTATCCATGCTAGAATTGTATTGATAGGAAACTCAGATACATGTGTGTATACATAGACAACACCATGTCCCAAGTAAGCCTCTAGTTGACTAGCTCGTTGATCAATAGATGGTTACGGTTTCCTGACCATGGACATTGGATGTCGTTGATAACGGGATCACATCATTAGGAGAATGATGTGATGGACAAGACCCAATCCTAAGCCTAGCACAAAGATCGTATAGTTCATATGCTAAAGCTTTTCTAGTGTCAAGTATCATTTCCTTAGACCATGAGATTGTGCAACTCCCGGATACCGTAGGAATGCTTTGGGTGTACCAAACGTCACAACGTAACTGGGTGGCTATAAAGGTTCGCTACAGGTATCTCCGAAAGTGTCTGTTGGGTTGGCACGAATCGAGACTGGGATTTGTCACTCCGTGTAAACGGAAAGGTATCTCTGGGCCCACTCGGTAGGACATCATCATAATGTGCACAATGTGATCAAGGAGTTGATCACGGGATGATGTGTTACGGAACGAGTAAAGGGACTTGCCGGTAACGAGATTGAACAAAGTATTGGGGTACCGACGATCGAATCTCGGGCAAGTATCGTACCGATGGACAAAGGGAATTGTATACGGGATTGATTGAATCCTTGACATCGTGGTTCATCCAATGAGATCATCGTGGAGCATGTGGGAGCCAACATGGGTATCCAGATCCCGCTGTTGGTTATTGACCGGAGAGTTGTCTCGGCCATGTCTGCATGACTCCCGAGCCCGTAGGGTCTACACACTTAAGGTTCGATGACGCTAGGGTTATAGGGAATAGATGTACGTGGTTACCGAATGTTGTTCGGAGTCCCGGATGAGATCTCGGACGTCACGAGGAGTTCCGAAATGGTCCGAAGGTAAAGATTTATATATGGGAAGTCATCATACGGTCACCGGAATAATTCGGGGGTTACCGGTATTGTACCGGGACCACCGGAGGGGTTCCGGGGGTCCACCTACCCCGGAGGGCCCTATGGGCTGTATGTGGAGAGGGACCAGCCCCTTAGTGGGCTGGGCGCCTCCCCCCCTAGGGCCCATGCACCTAAGGTTTGGGGGAACCGTAAAGGGGGGGCGCCCCCTTGCCTTGGGGGGCAAGGCAACCCCCCTTGGCCGCCGCCCCCTCCTCAGATTGGATCTGGGGGGGCCGGCCCCCTCTCCCTTGCCCCTATATATATGTGGGGGTTGGGAGGGCAGCCGCACAAAAGTTCTGGCGCAGCCCTCCCCCTCTCCCAAGTCCTCCTCTTCTCCTACGGTGCTTGGCGAAGCCCTGCAGGATTACCACGCTCCTCCTTCACCACCATGCCGTCGTGCTGCTGCTGGATGGAGTCTTCCCCAACCTCTCCTTCTCCCCTTGCTGGATCAAGGCATAGGAGACGTCACCGGGCTGTACGTGTGTTGAACGCGGAGGTGCCGTCCGTTCGGCACTAGGATCATCGGTGATTTGGATCACGACGAGTACGACTCCATCAACCCCGTTCACTTGAACGCTTCCGCTTAGCGATCTACAAGGGTATGTAGATGCACTCTCCTTCCCCTCGTTGCTAGATTACTCCATAGATTGATCTTGGTGATGCGTAGAAAATTTTAAATTTCTGCTACGTTCCCCAACAGTGGCATCATGAGCTAGGTCTATGCGTAGTTTCTATGCACGAGTAGAACACAAGCAGTTGTGGGCGTCGATTTTGTCAATTTACTTGCCGTTACTAGTCTTATCTTGATTCGGCGGCATCGTGGGATGAAGCGGCCCGGACCGACCTTACACGTACTCTTACGTGAGACTGGTTCCACCGACTGACATGCACTAGTTGCATAAGGTGGCTAGCGGGTGTCTGTCTCTCCCACTTTAGTCGGATCGGATTCGATGAAAAGGGTCCTTATGAAGGGTAAATAGAAATTGGCATATCACGTTGTGGTTTTCGCGTAGGTAAGAAACGTTCTTGCTAGAAACCTATAGCAGCCACGTAAAAACTTGCAACAACAATTAGAGGACGTCTAACTTGTTTTTGCAGCATATGCCTTGTGATGTGATATGGCCAAAAGGATGTGATGAATGATATATGTGATGTATGAGATTGATCATGTTCTTGTAATAGGAATCACGACTTGCATGTCGATGAGTATGACAACCGGCAGGAGCCATAGGAGTTGTCTTAATTTATTTATGACCTGCGTGTCAACATAAACGTCATGTAATTACTTTACTTTATTGCTAAAGCGTTAGCCATAGTAGTAGAAGTAATAGATGACGAGACAACTTCAAGAAGACACGATGATGGAGATCATGGTGTCATGCCGGTGACAACGATGATCATGGAGCCCCGAAGATGGAGATCAAAAGGAGCAAAATGATATTGGCCATATCATGTCACTATTTGATTGCATGTGATGTTTATCATGTTTTACATCTTATTTGCTTAGAACGACGGTAGCTTAAATAAGATGATCCCTCACTAAAATTTCAAGAAAGTGTTCCCCCTAACTGTGCACCGTTGCGAAGGTTCGTTGTTTCGAAGCACCACGTGATGATCGGGTGTGATAGATTCTAACGTTCGAATACAACGGGTGTAAGCCAGATTTACACAGCAAAACACTTAGGTTGACTTGACGAGCCTAGCATGTACAGACATGGCCTCGGAACACGGAAGACCGAAAGGTCGAGCATGAGTCGTATAGAAGATACGATCAACATGAAGATGTTCACCGATGTTGACTAGTCCGTCTCACGTGATGATCGGACACGGCCTAGTTGACTCGGATCATGTTTCACTTAGATGACTAGAGGGATGTCTATCTGAGTGGGAGTTCATTAAAATTGAAACTCAATTATCATGAACATAGTCTAAATTGTCTTTGCAAATATGTTGTAGATAAATAGCTCACGTTGTAGCTCCCTGTTTCAATACGTTCCTAGAGAAAGACCAAGTTGAAAGATATTGTAAGCACTGATGCGGACTAGGTCCGTAGTCCGAGGAGTGTCCTCACTGCTACACAGAAGGCTTACGTCTTTGATGCACCGCTCGATGTGCAAACCCCTACAACGTCGTCTGTGGATGTTGTGAACACCTGACAGACACATCCTGATGACTACTTGATAGTTTAGTGCACCATACTTTACGGCTTAGAATCGGGATTCCAATGACGTTTTGAACGCCATAGAACATATGAGATGTTCCAAGAGCTGAAATTGGGATTTCAGGCTCATGCCCGTGTTGAGAGGTGTGAGACCTCTGACAAGTTCTTTTGCCAACAAGATGGAGGAGAATAGCTCAGCTAGTGAGCATGTGCTCAGAATGTCTGGGTGCTACAATCACTTAAATCAAGTGGGAGTTAAACTTCCAGATAAGATAGTGATTGATAGAGTTCTCTAGCCACTATCACTAAGCTACTAGATCTTCGTGATGAACTATGACATGCAAGGGATGGAGTTGATCCCGGAGCTGTTCGCGGTGCTTAAGACCGCAAAAGGTAGAAATCAAGAAGGAGCATCAAGTGTTGATGGTTTAACAAGACCACTGGTTTCAAGAAGGGCAAGGGCTAGAAGGGAAACTTCATGGATGGCAAACCAGTTGCCGCTCCAGTGAAGGAACCCAAGGTTGAACCCAAACCCGAGACTAAGTGCTTCTATTGTAAGGGGAACGGTCACTGGTAGCGGAATTACCCCAAATGCATGGTAGATAAGAAGGCTGGCAACTTCAACAAAGTATATACGTGTTATTAATGTGTACCTCACTAGTACTCCTGGTAGCACCTGGGTATTGGATACCGGTTCAGTTGCTATTATTGGTGACTTGAAGCAAAAGCTACGGACTAAACGGAGACTGGCTAAGGGCGAGGTGACGATGTGTGTTGGAAGTGTTTCCAAAGTTGATGAGATCACCATCGCACGCTCCATCTGCCTTCGGGATTAGTATTGAACCTAGATAAATGTTATCAGGTGTCTACGTTGAGCATGAATATGATTAGATCATGTTCATTGCAATACGGTCATTCATTTAAGTTAGAGAATAATGGTTATTCTGTTTACATGAATGATACCTTTCATGGTCATGCACCCTATGTGAATGGTTCATTGAATCTCGGTCGTGGTAATACACATGTTCACGCCAAAAGATGTAGAGTTAATAATGATAGTACCACTTTCTCGTGGCACTGCCGCTTAGGTCATATTGGCGTAAGATGCATGAAGAAACTCCATGTCGATGGATGTTTGGAGTCACTTGATTTTGAATCGCTTGACACATGCGAGCCATGCCTCATGGGCAGGATGACTAAGACCCCGCTTTCAGGTACAATGAAACAGGCAAGTGACTTGTTGGAAATCATACATGCTGATGCGTGTGATCCAATGAGAATTGAAGCGTGCGGTGGATATCGCTATTTTCTCATCTTCACTGACGATTTGAGTAGATATAGGTATATTTACTTAATGAAGCACAAGTCTAAAAAGTTTGAAAAGTTCAAGCGATTTCAGAGTGAAGTTAAGAATCATCATTACAAGAAGATCAAATTCCTACGATCTGATCAATGAGAATATCTGAGTTATGAGTTTGGCAAACACTTAAGACATTGTGGAATTGTTTCACAGTTGAAGCCACCTGGAACACCACTGGGTTATGGTGTGTCCGGACGTCGTAATCGAACCTTATGAGATATGGTGCGATCTATGATGTCTCTTATCAATCTACCATTTTCATTTTGAGGTTATGCGTTAGAGACAGCTGCATTCACTTTAGATAGGACACCATCTAAGTCCGTTGAGATGGCGTCGTATGAACATTGGTTTGGCAAGAAACCAAAGTTATCGTTTCTTAATGTTTGGGGCTGCAATGCTTAAGGCTTCAACCAGAGAAGCTTGAACCCAAAGCGGACAAACACATCTTCATAGGATACCCAAAGGTGATAGTAGGGTATACCTTCTATCTCAGATCCGAGGGCAAATTGTTTATCGAGAAGGAGTTTCTCTCAAAAGAATTGAGTGGGAGGAAGATAGAACTTGATGAGGTTGTCGAACCTTTACTTCAACTAGAGAGTGATGCAACACAGAAAGATGTTTTCTATGGCGCCTACGTCTGTTGAATAGGAAGTTAATGATAGTGATCATGAAGCTTCAGATCAAGTTGCTATCGAACCTCGTAGGTCGACAAGGATATGTACTACTCCTAAGTGGTACGGTAATCCTGTCTTAGATATCATGTTGTTAGACAACAATGAACCTACGAGCTATGGAGAAGTGATGGTGGGCCCGTATTCCGACAAATGGTTAGAAGCCATGAAATCCGAGATAGGATCCATATATCAGAACAAAGTATGGACTTTGGTGGACTCGCCCGATGATCGGCAATCCATTGAGATAAATGGATCTTTAAGAAGAAGACAGACGTGGGCGGTAATGTTACCGTCTATGAAGCTCGACTTGTGGGAAAGAGTCTTTTCACAAGTTCAAGGAGTTGACTACGATGAGAATTTCTCACCCGTAGCGATGCTTAAGTCCGTCGGAATCATGATAGCATTAGCTGTATTTTTCGATTATGAAATCTTACAGATGGATGTCAAAACAAGTTTTGTTACCAGTTTTCGTAAGAAAAGTTGTATGTGATACAATAAAAGGTTTTGTCGATCCTAAGGATGCTAAAAGGTATGCTGGCTCCAGCAATCCTTCTATGGACTAGAGCAAGCATCTCGGAATCGGAATATATGTTTTGATGGAGTGATCAAAGCTTTTAGGTTTATACAATGTTTGCTAGAAACTTGTATTTACAAGAAAGTGAGTGGGAGCACTACAACATTTCTGATAAGTATATGTGGATGACATATTGTTGATCCGAAATAATGTAGAATTTCTGGAAAGCATAAACGGTTGTTTGAAGAGTGTTTTTCAAAGGAAGACCTGGATAAAGCTGCTTACATATTGGGCATCAAGATCTATAGAGATAGATCAAGACGCCTGATGGTACTTTCAAAGAACGCACACCTTGACATGTTTTTGAAGGAGTTCAAAATAGATCAGTCAAAGAAGGGGTTCTTACCTGAGTTGTAAGGTGTGAAGTTGAGTAAGACTCAAAGCTTGACCACGGCAGAAGAAAGAGAAAGGACGAAGGTCGTCCCCTATGCTTTTGTCATAGGCTCTATACGGTATGCCATGCTGAAGTACCGCACCTGATGTGTGCCTTGCCACATGTCTGGCAAGAGGGTACAAAGGTGATCTAGGAGTAGATCACCAGATAGCGGTCAAAATTATCCTTAGAGGAATAAGGAAATGTT
Source organism: Triticum aestivum (assembly GCF_018294505.1). Lineage (NCBI taxonomy): Eukaryota > Viridiplantae > Streptophyta > Magnoliopsida > Poales > Poaceae > Triticum > Triticum aestivum. The sequence continues at coordinate 305,612,150 of NC_057794.1, forward strand.
TCTCGGTTATGGAGGTGATAAAGAGTTCGACGTAAAGAGTTACGTCGATGCAAGCTTAACACCTATCCGGATAGCTCTGAGTAGAGATACCGGATACGTATAATGGAGCAACAATTTGGAATAGCTCCAAGTGGAACGTGGTAGCAGCATCTACGATATAAAGTTTTGCGAAATACATAGGGATCTGAATATGGCAAGACCCGTTGACTACAACCTCTCTCACAAGCATAACATGATCAAACCCAGAACTCTTTGAGTGTTTATCACATAGTGATGTGAACTAGATCATTGAGTCTAGTAGACTCTTGGATGTTGGTCACATGGCGATGTGACCTGTGAGTGTTAATCACATGGCGATGTGAACTAGATTATTGACTCTAGTGCAAGTGGGAGACTGTTGGAAATATGCCCTAGAGGCAATAATAAATTAGTTATTATTATTATATTTCATTGTTCATGATAATCATTTATTATCCATGCTAGAATTGTATTGATAGGAAACTCAGATACATGTGTGGATACATAGACAACACCATGTCCCTAGTAAGCCTCTAGTTGACTAGCTCGTTGATCAATAGATGGTTACGGTTTCCTGACCATGGACATTGGATGTCGTTGATAACGGGATCACATCATTAGGATAATGATGTGATGGACAAGACCCAATCCTAAGCCTAGCACAAAGATCGTGTAGTTCGTATGCTAAAGCTTTTCTAATGTCAAGTATCATTTCCTTAGACCATGAGATTGTGCAACTCCCGGATACCGTAGGAATGCTTTGGGTGTACCAAACGTCACAACGTAACTGGGTGGCTATAAAGGTTCACTACAGGTATCTCCGAAAGTGTCTGTTGGGTTGGCACGAATCGAGACTGGGATTTGTCACTCCGTGTAAACGGAGAGGTATCTCTGGGCCCACTCGGTAGGACATCATCATAATGTGCACAATGTGATCAAGGAGTTGATCACGGGATGATGTGTTACGGAACGAGTAAAGAGACTTGCCGGTAACGAGATTGAACAAGGTATCGGGGTACCGACGATCGAATCTCGGGCAAGTATTGTACCGATGGACAAAGGGAATTGTATACGGGATTGATTGAATCCTTGACATCGTGGTTCATCCGATGAGATCATCGTGGAGCATGTGGGAGACAACATGGGTATCCAGATCCCGCTGTTGGTTATTGACCGGAGAGTTGTCTCGGCCATGTCTGCATGACTCCCGAGCCCGTAGGGTCTACATACTTAAGGTTCGATGACGCTAGGGTTATAGGGAATAGATGTACGTGGTTACCGAATGTTGTTTGAAGTCCCGGATGAGATTCCGGACGTCACGAGGAGTTCCGGAATGGTCCGGAGGTAAAGATTTATATATGGGAAGTCATCATACGGTCACCGGAATAATTCGGGGGTTACCAGTATTGTACCGGGACCACCGGAGGGGTTCCGGGGGTCCACCGGGAGGGTCCACCTGCCCCGGAGGGCCCTATGGGCTGTATGTGGAGAGGGACCAGCCCCTTAGTGGGTTGGGCGCCTCCCCCCTAGGGCCCATGCGCCTAAGGTTTGGGGGAACCCTAAAGGGGGGGAGGGGGGGCGCCCCCCTTGCCTTGGGGGGCAAGGCAACCCCCTTGGCCGCCGCCCCTCCTCAGATTGGATCTGGGGGGCCGGCCCCCCTCTTCCTTTCCCCTATATATATGTGGGGGTTGGGAGGGTAGCCACACAAAAAAGTTCTGGCGCAGCCCTCCCCCTCCCCCAAGTCCTCCTCTTCTCCTACGGTGCTTGGCGAAGCCCTGCAGGATTACCACGCTCCTCCTTCACCACCATGCCGTCGTGCTGCTGCTGGATGGAGTCTTACCCAACCTCTCCTTCTCCCCTTGCTGGATCAAGGCGTAGGAGACGTCACCGGGCTGTACGTGTGTTGAACGCGGAGGTGCCGTCCGTTCGGCACTAGGATCATCGGTGATTTGGATCACGACGAGTACGACTCCATCAACCCCGTTCACTTGAACGCTTCCGCTTAGCAATCTACAAGGGTATGTAGAAGCACTCTCCTTCCCCTTGTTGCTAGATTACTCCATAGATTGATCTTGGTGATGCGTAGAAAATTTTGAATTTCTGCTACATTCCCCAACATATTGCTCCTCTCCTCATGGAGCTCCTGGACGAGGGGGGCTGCGGGAGCACGGGCGTGGGGCCGTTCTGGGAGGTGCTGGTGGGTGCTGGAAGTGGAGAGGCTCAACAGAGCAGGCCAGGGCGCGAGGTCCGGGTGGCGCGGTCGCTGGCGACGGTGGATCGAGTGGAGTGCTGGTGGAGGCGGTGTGGTGATCTTGGAGGAGCTCGAGGTGGGAGGTGCTTAGTGGTCGGGGACGATGATTGCCCGGGTCTGCAAATCGAGGAGGTGGGGATCGATTGGATGGATCGGGAGGAGATCCCGATGAGGAAGAGACAGTAGGAGTGTGGCGGCATCAGGTGAGGGGACAAATCTCCTAGAAATTAGGGTCGGGGACGATTTGGTTAGGGGGTCATCTGCTATAAATATAGCCTATGGACTAGAGGGGGTTTGGAGCAAATTTGATCATCGGATCACCATCAGACAGTCAAGAATAAAAGGTTAGGGAGTCCAATGAGAAACGAAGGTATTTTTGGAGATGATTCAAACACGTCGGTCATGACTGTCCGGGTCGGGTTGGGGGGAGTTTCAGACGCGCATGCAAGGGGGCGATGGGCTGACGAGAGAGGTTAGGTGGTTAGCCAAGAGGGAATCCAAAAACACGGTTGGTCTTGGAACGGTCAACAAAGGCAAGGGGGGACGCGGCAACTACAAACGGGTGCAAGTTTTGAAAACCATGACGACAACAGAGTGCCGATGCAATGCGAATGATGCGATGATGAAATGCAACAAACAAATAAAACACAAGGTTGACACGCAAAACATGGAAGGCATTTGGAGCGTCGGTCTCGGGGTGTCACAGGCTAGGTCTTCTAATGCACGAATGCCCTTCACAAAGGTTGTTGTTGTAGATGAGGGGGAGCCAGCGGCGCCTAGTACAAGCACTTGTACTTGTACCATTGGCTATCTGGCGCTTTGTTGCCGTTGGAGCATATCTTACCAACATGGAAGTTGCTCGAACTGACTTTATTTCGTATAATTCTCCTTGGTTTCCTTCTATAAATGATTTTTCGTGCCAAACAATGGAAAAAACAAGTTTTCTTCTCTCTTGAAGGATTAGCGTTAGAAATAACTGGGAAATAATGAAAACCTGATGAAAACCAAGTAATTCCTTATAAAAAGTCACAAATTCTCAAGCCATCAGTCGGTGCCTAGCAGGTTGATTGACGGATCCCCCAAAATCGATCTTGCGGGCAACTTGTGCCCAAACGTCGCTACTCGGCTCAGGTAGTTCTCGAGGAAATTCGATCCTCAGGTCAGCCATGTTGCCCAACCTGAGTCTCAGGGGATACTTGATTGACGTTTTAGTCAAAAATTCTTAGTGTAATGAACAATCTGAGGAGATTCAATCCTCGAGATGGCCATTCTACCCGTCCCGAGTCTCGAAGGCTACTGCACACCAGTTCAATCTAGTTCAAGTCTACGAGGGGGATTTCGATCCTCTGGTTGACTTTTCACACCGGCCCGTGTCTAGGGGCCACTGGAACGGTTTTAAATAATATGTTATAACCTGAGGAGATTAGATCCTCAGGTCATCCATTCTACATGACCTGAGTCTCGGGGACTAATACACTAGCAGTTTCTCCTAAAGTTCTAAATCACACGACTAGCAGCCCACTTTGTGCCAAACTGAACTGCAACTTGAAGGCAAGGATACGTGGAAGTGGAACTCCCTAGAGGAAGGCTCCTCACTCCCCTGACCCGCTCCCGTCCCCGCCCTAGCGCCATCTCCCCGGGAGGTGGCCGGGGCGGCGTGAGCATCCTCTCTCCTCGTCCACCCTTCCTCCTCCCCCCCACCGCCACCGATGGACGCTCCCAGATCTGGCCCAAGTGGTGTCAGCGGCGTCGGGTCCTCCTGTACCCGTGCGTGGTTCCCCTTTCCGAGGCAGGGGACAATGGTGGTGAAGCTAGGTGTGACGCCCCCTTTTATAATCATGCACTAATCATACACGCATCATGCACGATCATGAATGGCGACTCACGTTAATATCACAACACAACTCTACGACACAAAGGATAAACATAAATCTTTATATTACAAGCCTTGGGCATGAGGACCCAAATACATAAGTCATTGATGACCCACAAGTATAGGGGATCTATCATAGTCCTTTCGATAAGTAAAAGTGTCGAACCCAACGAGGAGCAGAAGGAAATGACAAGCGGTTTTCAGTAAGGTATTCTCTGCAAGCATTGAAATTATCGGTAACAGATAGTTTTGTGATAAGGTAATTCGTAACAGGTAACAAGTAATAAAAGTAAACAAGGTGCAGCAAGGTGGCCCAATCCTTTTTGTAGCAAAGGACAAGCTTGGAAAACTCTTATATAAAGGAAAGCTCTCCCGAGGACACATGGGAATTATCGTCAAGCTAGTTTTCATCATACTCATATGATTCACGTTCATTACTTTGATAATTTGATATGTGGGTGGACCGGTGCTTGGGTGCTGCCCTTACTTGGACAAGCATCCCACTTATGATTAACCCCCTTCGCAAGCATCTGCAACTAAGAAAGAAGAATTAAGATAAACCTAACCATAGCATGAAACATATGGATCCAAATCAGCCCCTTACGAAGCAACGCATAAACTAGGGTTTAAGCTTCTGTCACTCTAGCAACCCATCATCTACTTATTACTTCCCAATGCCTCCCCCTTGAAGGAAATATGCCCTAGAGGCAATAATAAAGTTATTATTTATTTCCTTATTTCATGATAAATGTTTATTATTCATGCTAGAATTGTATTAACCGGAAACATAATAGTGTGAATACATAGACAAACAGAGTGTCACTAGTATGCCTCTACTTGACTAGCTCGTTGATCAAAGATGGTTAAGTTTCCTAACCATAGACATGAGTTGTCATTTGATTAATGGGATCACATCATTAGGAGAATGATGTGATTGACTTGACCCATTCCGTTAGCTTAGCACTTGATCGTTTAGTTTGTTGCTATTGCTTTCTTCATGACTTATACATGTTCCTATGACTATGAGATTATGCAACTCCCGTTTACCGGAGGAACAATTTGTGTGCCACCAAACGTCACAACGTAACTGGGTGATTATAAAGGTGCTCTACAGGTGTCTCTGAAGGTACTTGTTGGGTTGGCATATTTCGAGATTAGGATTTGTCACTCCGATTGTCGGAGAGGTGTCTCTGGGCCCACTCGGTAATGCACATCACTATAAGCCTTGCAAGCATTGCAACTAATGAGTTAGTTGCGGGATGATGTATTACGGAACGAGTAAAGAGACTTGCCGGTAACTAGATTGAACTAGGTATTGAGATACCGACGATCGAATCTCGGGCAAGTAACATACCGATGACAAAGGGAACAACGTATGTTGTTATGCAGTCTGACCGATAAAGATCTTCACAGAATATGTAGGAGCCAATATGGGCATCCAGGCCCCGCTATTGGTTATTGACTAGAGAGGTGTCTCAGTCATGTCTACATAGTTCTCGAACCCGTAGGGTCCGCACGCTTAACGTTCATTGACGATATAGTACTATGAGTTATGTATGTTGGTGACTGAATGTTGTTCGGAGTTCCGAATAAGATCACAGACATGACGAGGAACTCTGGAATGGTCCGGAGATAAAGTTTGATATATGGAATAATAGTGTTTGGTCTCCAGAAGGGTTCTGGAATTCACCGGAAGGGGTTCTGGATGTTTCCCGAATTGTTTGGGTACGAGAACACTTTATTTGGGCCAAAGGGGAAAGCCCACAAGGTTTTTGGAAAGCGCAAAAGGAAGTTTTGCGGAGTCTAGGGGCCAGACGCCAGGGTCCCTGGCGTCTGGGTCCAAACGCCGGGAACCCTGGCGTCTGGCCCTGGAGTCCGAGAAGGACTCTTGCCTTTCGGGTGAAACCGACTTTGTGGAGGCTTTTACTCCAAGTTTCGACCCCAAGGCTCAACATATAAATAGAGTGGTTGGGCTAGCACCCAAGACACATCAAGAAACACCAAGCTATGTGTTAGCAACCCCGTCCCCTCTAGTTTATCACCCGTCATAGTTTTCGTAGTGCTTAGGCGAAGCCCTGCGGAGATTGTTCTTCACCAACACCGTCACCTCGCCGTCGTGCTGCCGGAACTCATCTACTACTTTGCTCCTCTTGCTGGATCGAGAAGGCGAGGACGTCACTGAGCCGAACATGTGTAGAACTCGGAGGTGTCGTGCTTTCGGTACTTGGATCGGTCGGATCGTGAAGACATACGACTACATCAACCGCGTTGATATAACGCTTCCACGAACGGTCTACGAGGGTACGTAGACAACACTCTCCCCTCTCATTGCTATGCATCACCATGATCCTGTGTGTGCGTAGGATTTTTTTTGAAATTACCACGTTCCCCTACAGTGGCATCCGAGCCAGGTTCTATGCGTTGATGTAATATGCATGAGTAGAACACAAGTGAGTTGTGGGCGATATAAGTCATACTGCTTACCAGCATGTCACACTTTGGTTCGGCGGTATTGTTGGATGAAGCGGCCTGGACCGACATTATGTGTATGCTTACGCGAGACTGGTTTTACCGCTGTGCTATGCACACAGGTGACTAGCGGGTGTCAGTTTCTCCAACTTTAGTTGAACCGAGTGTGGCTACGCTCGGTCCTTGAGAAGGTTAAAACAACACTAACTTGACAAACTATCGTTGTGGTTTTGATGCGTAGGTAAGAACGGTTCTTGCTCAGTCCGTAGCAGCCACGTAAAACTTGCAACAACAAAGTAGAGGACGTCTAACTTGTTTTTGCAAGGTATGATGTGATGTGATATGGTCAAGGCATGATGCTATATTTTATTGTATGAGATGATCATGTTTTGTAACCGAGTTATCGGCAACTGGCAGGAGCCATATGGTTGTCGCTTTATTGTATGCAATGCAAACGCCCTGTAATGCTTTACTTTATCACTAAGCGGCAGCGATAGTCGTATAAGCATAAGTTGGTGAGACAACAACGATGCTATGATGGAGATCAATGTGTCGCGCCGGTGACGATGGTGATCATGACGGTGCTTCGGAGATGGAGATGACAAGCACAAGAAGATGATGGCCATATCATATCACTTATATTGATTGCATGTGATGTTTATCTTTTATGCATCTTATCTTTCTTTGATTGACGATAGCATTATAAGATGATCTCTCACTAAATTATCAAGATATAAGTGTTCTCCCTGAGTATGCACCGTTGCGAAAGTTCTTCGTGCTGAGACACCACGTGATGATCGGGTGTGATAGGCTCTACGTTCAAATACAATGGGTGCAAAATAGTTGCACACGCGGAATACTCAGGTTAAACTTGACGAGCCTAGCATATAATAGGTATGGTCTCGGAACACGGAGATCGAAAGGTCGAGCATGAATCATATAGTAGATATGATCAACATAGTGATGTTCACCATTGAAACTACTCCATCTCACGTGATGATTGGACATGGTTTAGTTGATATGGATCACATGATCACTTAGAAGATTAGAGGGATGTCTATCTAAGTGGGAGTTCTTAAGTAATATGATTAATTGAACTTAAATTTATCATGAACTTAGTCCTGGTAGTATTAGCATATCTGTGTTGTAGATCAATAGCTCGCGTTTGGCTCCCCTATTTTATTTTTTGATATGTTCCTAGAGAAAACTAAGTTGAAAGATGTTAGTAGCAATGATGCGGATTGGATCCGTGATCTGAGGTTTATTCTCATTGCTGCACAGAAGAATTATGTCCTTGATGCACCGCTAGGTGACAAACCTATTGCAGGAGCAGATGCAGATGTTATGAACATTTGGCCAACTCAATATGATGACTACTTGATAGTTTAGTGCAGCATGCTTAAATGGCTTAGAATCGGGACTTCAAAGACGTTTTGAACGTCATGAACCATATGAGATGTTCCAGGAGTTGAAGTTAATATTTCAAGCAAATAACCGAGTTGAGAGATATGAAGTCTCCAACAAGTTCTATAGCTAAAAGATGGGGGAGAATAACTCAAGCAGTGAGCATGTGCTCAGATAGTCTGGGTACTACAATCGCTTGAATCAAGCGGGAGTTAATCTTCCAGATAAAATAGTGATTGACAGAATTCTCTAGTCACCATCACCAAGTTAGTAGAACTTCGTGATGAACTATAATATGCAAGGGATAACGGAAACGATTCCCAAGCTCTTCGTGATGCTGAAATCGACGAAGGTAGAAATCAAGAAAAGCATCAAGTGTTGATGGTAAACAAAACCACTAGTTTCAAGTAAAGGGACAAAGGGAAGAAAGGGGAAATTCAAGAAGAACGGCAAGCAAGTTGCTGCTCAAGTGAAAAAACCCAAGTCTGGACCTAAGCCTGAAACTGAGTGCTTCTACTGCAAAGGGACTGGTCACTGGAAGCGGAACTACCCCAAGTAATTGGCAGATAAGAATGATGGCAAAGTGAACATAGGTATATTTGATATACATGTTATTGATGTGTACTTTACTAGTGTTTATAGCAACCCCTCAGTATTTGATACTAGTTCAGTTGCTAAGAATAGTAACTCGAAACGGGAGTTGCAGAATGAACAGAGACTAGTTAAGGGTGAAGTGACGATGTGTATTGGAAATGGTTCCAAGATTGATATGATCATCATCGCACACTCCCTATACTTTCGGGATTAGTGTTAAACCTAAAATAAATGTTATTTAGTGTTTGCGTTGATCATGAATATGATTGGATCATGTTTATTGCAATACAGTTATTCATGTAAGTTAGAGAATAATTGTTGTTCTGTTTACATGAATAAAACCTTCTATGGTCATACACCCAATAAAATGGTTTGTTGGATCTCGATCGTGGTGATACACATTTTCATAATATTGAAGCCAAAAGATGCAAAGTTAATAATGATAGTGCAACTTATTTGTGGCACTGCCGTTTAGGTCATATTGGTGTAAAGCGCATGAAGAAGATCCATGCTGATGGGCTTTTGGAATCACTTGATTATGAATCAGTTGATGCTTGCAAACCATGCCTCATGGGCAAGATGACTAAGACTGCATACTCCGGAACAATGGAGCGAGCAACAGATTTGTTGGAAATCATACATACTAATGTATGTGGTCCGATGAATATTTAGGCTCGCGGCAGGTATCATTATTTTCTGATCTTCACAGATGATTTGAGCAGATATAAGTATATCTACTTGATGAAACACAAACCTGAAACATTTGAGAAGTTCAAAGAATTTCAGAGTGAAGTGGAGAATCGTCATAACAAAAATAAAAGTTTCTACGATATGATCGCAGAAGTAAAAATATTTGAGTTACGAGTTTGGCCTTCAGTTAAAACAATGTGAAATAGTTTCACTACTCACGCCACCTGGAACACCACAGTGTAATGGTGTGTACGAACGTTGTAACCGTACTTTATTAGATATGGTGCGATCTATGATGTCTCTTATCGATTTACCACTATCGTTTTGGGGTTATGCATTAGATACAACTACATTCCCGTTAAATATGGCACCATCTAAATCCGTTGAGACGACACCGTATGAACTGTGGTTTGGCAAGAAACCTAAGCTATCGTTTGTTAAAGTTTGAGGTTACAATGCTTATGTGAAAAAGTTTCAACCTGATAAGCTCAGACCCAAAACGGAGAAGTGCGTCTTCATAGGATACCCAAAAGAAGATGTTGGGTACACCTTCTATCACAGATCTGAAGGCAAGATATTCATTGCTGAGAATGGATCCTTTCTAGAGAAGGAGTTTCTCTTGAAAGAAGTGAGTGGGAGGAAAGTACAACTTGATGAGGTAACTGTACCTGCTCCCTTGTTGGAAAGTAGTTCATCACAGAAATTTGTTCCTATGACTACTACACCAATTAGCGAGGAAGCTAATGATGATGATCATGTAACTTCAGATCAAGTTACTACCGAACCTCGTAAGTAAACCAGAGTGAGATCCGCACTAGAGTGGTACGGTAATCCTGTTCTGGAGGTCATGTTACTTGACCATGACGAACCTACGAACTATGAGGAAGCGATGATGAGCCTAGATTCCATGAAATGGCTTGAGGCCATGAAATCAGAGATGAGATCCATGTATGAGAACAAAGTATGGACTTTGATTAACTTGCCCAATGATCGGCGAACCATTGAGATTAAATGGATCTTCAAAAGGAAGATGGACGCTGATAGTAGTGTTACTATCTACAAAGCTAGAATTGTCGCAAAAAGGTTTTCGACAAGTTCAAGGTGTTGACTACGATGAGAGTTTCTCACTCGTATCTATGCTTAAGTCTGTCCGAATCATGTTAGCAATTGCCGCATTTTATGAAATCTGGCAAATGGATAAACAAAACTGCATTCCTTAATGGATTTATTTAAGAAGAATTGTATATGATGCAACGAGAAGGTTTTGCCAATCCTAAAGGTGCTAACAAGATATGCAAGCTCCAGCGATCCATCTATGGACTGGTGCAAGCATCTCAGAGTTGGAATATACGCTTTGATAAGTTGATCAAAGCATATAGTTTTATACAGACTTGCGGTGAAGCCTGTATTTACAAGAAAGTGAGTGGGAGCACTACAGCATTTCTGATAAGTATATGTGAATGACATATTGTTGATCGGAGATAATGTAGAATTATTCTGCAAAGCATAAAGGAATGTTTGAAAGGAGTTTTTCAAAGAAAGACCTCGGTGAAACTGCTTACATATTGAGCATCAAGATCTATAGAGATAGATCAAGACGCTTGATAAGTTTTTCAATGAGTACATACCTTGACAAGATTTTGAAGTAGTTCAAAATGGAACAGTCAAAGAAAGAGTTCTTGCCTGTGTTACAAGGTGTGAAACTGAGTAAGACTCAAAGCCCGACCACGGCAGAAGATAGAAAGAGAATGAAAGTCATTCCCTATGCCTTGGCCATAGGTTCTATAAAATATGCCATGCTGTGTACCAGATCTATTGTATACCCTACACTGTTTTTGGCAAGGGAGTACAATAGTGATCTAGGAGTAGATCACTGGACAACGATCAAAATTATCCTTAGTGAAATAAGGATATGTTTCTCAATTGTGGAAGTGACAAAAAGTTTCGTCGTAAAGGGTTACGTCAATGCAAATTTTGACACTGATCCAGATGACTCTAAATCTCAATCTGGATACATATTGAAAGTGGGAGCAATTAGCTAGAGTAGCTCCGTGCACAACATTGTTGACATATAAATTTTCAAAAATACATACGAATCTGAATGTTGCAGACCCGTTGACTAAACTTCTCTCACAAGCAAAACATGATCACACCTTAGTACTCTTTGGGTGTTAATCACATAGCAATGTGAACTAGATTATTGACTCTAGTAAACCCTTTGGGTGTTGGTCACATGACGATGTGAACTATGGGTGTTAATCACATGGTGATGTGAACTATTGATGTTAAATCACATGGCGATGTGATCTAGATTATTGACTCTAGTGCAAGTGGGAGACTAAAGGAAATATGCCCTAGAGGCAATAATAAAGTTATTATTTATTTCCTTATTTCATGCTAAATGTTTATTCTTCATGCTAGAATTGTATTAACCGGAAACATAATACATGTGTGAATACATAGACAAACAGAGTGTCACTAGTATGCCTCTACTTAACTAGCTCGTTGATTAAAGATGGTTAAGTTTCTTAACCATAGACATGAGTTGTCATTTGATTAATGGGATCACATCATTAGGAGAATGATGTGATTGACTTGACCCATTCCGTTAGCTTAGCACTTGATCGTTTAGTTTGTTGCTATTGCTTTCTTCATGACTTATACATGTTCCTATGACTATGAGATTATGCAACTCCTGTTTACCGAAGGAAGACTTTGTGTGCCACCAAACGTCACAACGTAACTGGGTGATTTTAAAGGTGCTCTACAGGTGTGTCCGAAGGTACTTGTTGGGTTGGCGTATTTCGAGATTAGGATTTGTCACTCCGATTGTCGGAGAGGTATCTCTGGGCCCACTCGGTAATGCACATCACTATAAGCCTTGCAAGCATTGCAACTAATGAGTTAGTTGCGGGATGATGTATTACGGAACGAGTAAAGAGACTTGCCGGTAACTAGATTGAACTAGGTATTGAGATACCGACGATCGAATCTCGGGCAAGTAACATACCGATGACAAAGGGAACACCGCATGTTGTTATGCGGTCTGACCGATAAAGATCTTCATAGAATATGTAGGAGCCAATATGGGCATCCAGGTCCCGCTATTGGTTATTGACCAGAGAGGTGTCTCGGTCATGTCTACATAGGTCTCGAACCCGTAGGGTCCGCACGCTTAACGTTCGTTGATGATATAGTACTATGAGTTATGTATGTTGGTGACCGGATGTTGTTCGGAGTTCGAACACGGACATGAAGAGGAACTCCGGAATGGTCTGGAGATAAAGTTTGATATATGGGATAATAGTGTTTGGTCTCCGGAAGGGTTCCGGAATTCACTGGAAGGGGTTCCGGATGTTTCCCGAAATGTTTGGGTACGAGAACACTTTATTTGGGCCAAAGGGGAAAGCCCACAAGGTTTTTGGAAAGCGCAAAAGGAAGTTTTGCGGAGTCCAGGGGCTAGATGCCAGGGTCCCTGGCATCTGGGTCCATACGCCGGGAACCCTGGTGTCTGGCCCTGGAGTCCGAGAAAGACTCTTGCCTTTTAGGTGAAACCGACTTTGTGGAGGCTTTTACTCGAAGTTTTGACCCCAAGGCTCAACATATAAATAGAGGGGTAGGGCTAGCACCCAAGACACATCAAGAAACACCAAGCCGTGTGCCGGCAACCCCGTCCCCTCTAGTTTATCCTCCGTCATAGTTTTCGTAGTGCTTAGGCGAAGCCCTGCGGAGATTGTTCTTCACCAGCACCGTCACCTCGTCGTCGTGCTGCCGAAACTCATCTACTACTTCGCCCCTCTTGCTGGATCGAGAAGGCGAGGACGTCACCGAGCCGAACGTGTGCAGAACTCGGAGGTGCCGTGCTTTCGGTACTTGGATCGGTCGGATCGTCAAGACGTACGACTACATCAACCGCGTTGATATAACGCTTCCGCGAATGGTCTACGAGGGTACATAGACAACACTCTCCCCTCTGGTTGCTATGCATCACCATGATCCTGTGTGTGCGTAGGAAGTTTTTTTGAAATTACCACATTCCCCAACACCCCTAGGCCCAAACAATGGTGAAGTGGCATGTAGTCGATGTTCATATAACACCACTAGAGGAAAGACAACATACATCTCATCAAAATATCGAATGAATACCAAATTCACATGACTACTTATAGCAAGACTTCTCCCATGTCCTCAGGAACAAATGTAACTACTCAAAAATCATATTCATGTTCATAATCAGAGGGGTATTAATATGGATGAAGGATATGAACATATAATCTTCCACCAAGTAAAGCAACTAGCATCAACTACAAGGGGTAATCAACACTACTAGCAACCCACAGGTACCAATCTGAGGTTTTGAGACAAAGATCGGATACAAGAGATGAACTAGGGTTTGAGAGGAGATGGTGCTGGTGAAGATGTTGATGGAGATTGAACCCCTCCCGATGAGAGGATCGATGGTGATGATGATGGTGACGATTTCCCCCTCCCAGAGGGATGTTTCCCCGGCAGAACAGCTCTGTCGGAGCCCTAGATTGGTTCCGCCAAGGTTCCGCCTCGAGACGATGGCGCTTCGTCCCGAAAGCTTCCTCTTTATTTTTTTCCAGGGCAAAAGACACCTTATAGCAAAAGATGGGCATCGGGGGCCTGCCAGGTGGCCCACGAGGCAGGGGGCGCCCAGGGGGTAGGGCGCGCCCCCACCCTCGTGGACGGTGGCTGGCTCCCCTCTGGTGCTTTCTTCGCCCAATATTTTTAATATATTCCAAAACTGATTTTCGTGGAGTTTCAGGACTTTTGGAGTTGTGCAGAATAGGTCTCTAATATTTGCTTCTTTTCCACCCAGAATTCCAGCTGCCGGCATTCTCCCTCTTCATGTAAACCTTGTAAAATAAGAGAGAAAAGGCATAAGTATTGTGACATAATGTGTAGTAACAGCCCATAATGCAATAAATATTGATATAAAAGCATGATGCAAAATGGGCGTATCAGTCATCAAAGAAAATATTACCTGAGTATAGACATAGTTAGACAAGTTTTTCCATAAGAAGGTTGAGCAAAACAACGATACTAGATCGAAAGGCGAGGCCTCCTGCCTGGGACCTCCGGACTACTCCTGGTCGTCGGTCTCCATGTAGTAGGCGCTGTCAGGGAAACCTGCATCCGCGGTGCTTCCAGCTGTTGCAGCAGTCGGGTAGAATGAAAATGGGAGCAAAGCAACCGTAGGTACTCATCTGAAGGACTCACAAGACTTACATCAGATCTACACTGCATATGCATCGGTATCAAATGAATGGGGGTAGTATCTATGGACTAAACTATAGAAGTGCCAGAATAAGGGGGAGAAGCTCATCCTATCGAAGACTACATCTTCTAGTAGCCATCATCTTGTAGTAGTAGAAGAGAGCAGCATAATCTGGTACCATCATGTAACATCGTATAGCAATAAACCTAACCGGAGATCCTCTCCTCGTCTCCCTGAGAGAAAGCGATCACCGGGTGCATCTGTCTCTTATCTGTGTGTGGTTTTTATCAAGTATCTAGTTTTAGTTGTAAGAGGTCGGATACAACTCCAAGTCATCCTGTTATCGTGGACACGGCTATTACAATAGGTTACTTCCCTGCAGGGGTGCACCACATTACCCGATACGCTCAATTACCTCTAGCAAGACACTTTTCTGGGTAATGTCCAGCCTCGGACAATCAACACGCCGTAGTCCTACCTAGGCTCTCTAGAGAGGTCAGTGATACATCTCCAACGTATCTACTTTTACTAACGCTTTTCCTCTTATTTTGGACTCTAATTTGTATGATTTGAATGAAACTAACCCGGACTGACGTTGTTTTCAGTAGAACTACCATGGTGTTGTTTTTGTGCAGAAATAAAAGTTCTCGGAATGGAATGAAACTTTGCGAGGATTTTTACACAATAAAAGAGAATTTCTGGAGTTGAGAACCACTAGAGGGGGGCACCTGGGTGGGCACAACCCACCAGGGTGCGCCTGCCCCCCAGGCACGCCCAGGTGGGTTGTCCCCACCTGGGGGCCCCGTAGACCCTGAAACCAACACTATAAAATCCCATAATTCTAGAAAAAATCCAGGAGAAAGAATTATCACGTTCCACGAGACGGAGCCGCCGTCACCTCATGTTCCTCATCGGGAGGCCTGATCTGGAGTCCGTTTGGGGCTCCGGAGAGGGATATCTTCGATCTTCGTCACACTAACCCTTCTCCGTCACCAATTCCATGATGCTCCCCCACCGTGAGTGAGTAATTCCTTTGTAGGCTCGTTGGCCGGTGAGGAGTTGGATGAGATTCATCATGTAATCTAGTTAGTTTTGTTAGGGCTTGATCCCTAGTATCCACTATGTTCTGAGATTGATGTTGCTATGACTTTGCCATGCTTAATGCTTGTCACTTTGGGCCCGGGTGCCATGATTTCAGATCTGAACTATTTATGTTATCACCATTATATCCATGTTCTTGATCCGATCTTGCAAGGTATAGTCACCTACTACGTGTTATGATCCGGCAACCCCTGAGTGACAATAGTCGAGACCACTCCCGGTGATGACCATAGTTTGAGGAGTTCATGTATTCACCATGTGTTAATGCTTTGTTCCGGTTCTCTATTAAAATGAGGCCTTAATATCCCTTAGTTTCTAATAGGACCCCGCTGTCACAGGAGGGTAGGACAAAAGATGTCATGCAAGTTCTTTCCATAAGCACGTATGACTATTTATGGAATACATGCCTACATTATATTTATGAATTGGAGCTAGTGTCATATCGCCCTAGGTTATGATTGTCACATGATGAATATCATCCAACCAATCGCCGATCCAGTGCCTACGAATTTATCTTATACTATTCTTGCTAAGTTACTACCGCTATCGTTACTGTTGCACTTGCAACAAAATTACTGCTATCACTGTTACCGTTGCTATTGCTATTGCTACTACTATCAAAACTATCATATTACTGTGCTACTGATCACTTTGCTGCAGATAATTAATCTCCAGGTGTGACTGAATTGACAACTTAGTTTCTAATACTTACAAATATTCTTTGGCTCCCCTTGTGTCGAATCTATAAATTTGTGTTGAATACTCTACCCTAAAAAACTGTTGCGATCCCCTATACTTGTGGGTTATGAAGACCTTTTTCTGGCGCCATTGCCGGGGAGCATAGCTATATTTGTTGAGTCACTTGGGTTTATTATCAATTTATCACTATAAAGAATCTGAAGGATGCTAAGACCAAGATATTTCCCTCTAAGATGAGGGGAGATAAGGAACTTCCATCTAGCTTTGCTTTGGATTCACCTTATGTTATAATTAAACTTGTAACACCACCACATGCTATCAATCCTGATATGTTGTAAGTTATTGATGATGCTACTTCTGCTATGAATGATACTTATGATGATGCTAGTACCTTGCTCGATCATGATGTGCCACTAGGTGAATTTCTTGATGAACAAATTGCTAGAGTAAGACATCATGATATTGTTGAAACTGATGATGAACTTGAAACTGAAAATCTTGAAACACCTACTAGAACTAGCCCTCCTAGATATGAATTGCCTAAGGTACCAGAAGGTTATGTTATGAATGAAGAGACAACTAGAGACATTCTTGCTTGTAAGGATAGGGATGATATAGAGAAATTATTATGCAAGTATAAATAAAAATCCTTGAATGCTAGAATGCAATATGATCATAAGTTTGCTACTTCACCTATCTTTATTGATGATAAGGATTATGAATTCTCTGTCGACCCAGAGTTAATTACTTTGGTTGAATCTGATCCATTCCATGGCTATGAAACTGAAACTGTTGTGGCACATCTTACTAAGTTGAATGACATAGCTACCCTTTTTACTCATGATGAGAAAAATAACTATTGATATATCCTCAAGTTATTTTCGTTATCATTAAAGGGTGATGCTAAAGCTTGGTATAATACTCTTGCTCCTGGTTGTGTGCGTAGTCCCCAGGATATGATCTATTACTTATCTGAAAAATATTTCCCTGCTCATAAGAAACAAGCTGCCTTGCAGGAAATATTTAATTTTGTGCAAATTAAAGAAGAGAGTCACCCACAAGCTTGGGGGGGGGCTTTGCCAATTGCTTAATGCTTTTCCTGATCATCCTCTTAAGAAAAATGAAATACTTGATATCTTCTCTAATGGACTAACCGATGCTTCTAGGGATTTCCTAAATAGTTGTGCTGGTTGTGTTTTCAGGGAACGGACTATTGGGCAAGCTGAAGAATTATTGAATAACATATTGAAAAATTATGATGATTGGACTCTCCATGAACCACTTCTTAAACCCACTCCGAAGAAGAGGGGTATCTTATATCTCAGTCCTGAAGATATGCAAGAGGCAAAGAAATCTATGAAGGAAAAAGGTATTAAAGCTGAGGATGTCAAAAATTTACCTCCTATTGAAGAAATACATGGGCTTGATACACCGCCACCTCCTAAGGTGGTAGAGGTAAATTCTCTAATGAATTCAATGATAATGACAATCCTCACAATATGCACCCTAGCCAATGTCTTTATGAGTTTGAAAATTATATTAGAAAACAAGATCACTTCGATGCAAATGTTCTGAAACAATTAAAATACAATTCTGATATGATTGTTTGCTTGAGTGACTTGCTATTTAGAATCTCAAATGATGTTAGAGGTGTAGGAAAGCATGCTTCTATGGTTCAAACCCAGTTAGAACAAGTTGCTAAATCTCAAAGAGAGTCGCTTGACGAAATGAATAATATATTAATGATCATGCTGTTAGAGTAATGACTAGAGGAGGGTAAGATGACTCAGGAACCACTTTATCCCAAGGGACACCCGGAAATAATTGAACAAGACTCTCAAAGAGTTAACACTGATGCATGTAGTCCTTCTAAAAAGAAAAAGAAGAAGAAAAATGATACACTACAGCAGGATGCTGCTAACGCGACACTACGATCAGAGACCCTTCGATGAAACTGTGTGCGATGCAATAATCGCAAACGGTGGTGTGAAAGAACCGTCAAGAAAGGTGCAAAACATTTGCAATGGCAGAGTCATCAAACATGATTTAGATTTTAGTTGTGTGTGCGATGCAGGGCATATGGTTCAGTTCAATGAACTATTTGCGATGAGGCGGAACAAAAGAAACGGGCAACCAGATGAAGGCGTGTGTGATATACAGCATACGGTTCACTCGAATGAACTGTTTGTGATGAGGAGGAACAATAGAAACGGGAATCTTGATAAAGGTGTGGCGATTGAGGGCATACGCTTCAGAAGGATTAACTGTTTGCGATTAGGCAACAGAACAGAAATAGGTCAGCCAGATCAAAGTGTCTGCGATTGATTGCATACACTTCACACGGATGAACTGTTTGTGATTAGCCACAACAAACTGAAATAGTTAGATAGATCAACGTGTGTGCGCTAGACGGGCACACACATTCTAATTAAAAGAAACATGTGCGATGGTAATAACGAGCGCGCACAGTTGTTGGAATAAGACGTGTGCTGACATTGCCTATTGCGGTGCACCCTATGGTGCAAACGCCACGTACGTGGTCGAGAAGGCGTACGTGCCCACGTTACTTCTTCTGAGAATAGTGCCGCACTTATAACCATCAGTAAATTTTGAGCCTGTGTCCCGTCACATTCCAAATTGCAAACCTGTTCACACTAATCAAAACCTAAACGGTTTCCCACTTAGGAGCATATTAGTGCCGGTTATAAATACTACTACTCCAAGATGACCGCACATTCCTCCTCAACTCCTCATCCACAAAAACAAACAAGTCATTCATCATCGTTCCCTTGCGTCGGCCATGGCCAGTGTGAGTTCTGGTTCGAGAGATTGCCACCAGGGAGATGCGAGCATGGAAGTGGAAGCACGAGAGATGTCCCACCTCACTGCGAACGCAGCCGGCATGTCCCGCCGTGCGGCCGTAGCAGCACAGAGGTCTCGCCACGCCGCCGAAGCAGCACGTAGGTCCCGCCATGTCTTCGATGCGGCAGACTAGTCCGGCCGCACCGCGGAAGCAGAAGAGATGTCCCGCCGCGTCGCGAATGCAGCAGAGATGTCCTCCCGCGCCGCGGCGGCCTGGGAAAATGTCTCGCGGGCAGGCGAGGACTCTTACAGGCGCATGCATGCGATCGTCCATAGCCAGATGGATCAGATCTCTGGCTGGGCGAGGTTGCAGGACGACATGAAAGCCTCTTTTGAACAGGCTACCGGCATCATCCGACAACTAAATGAGAGCAATGCGAAGCTCCGGGCCGAGCACGACCTACTGAGGGTGAAGATCGTTGGAAGTGCGGAGCAGTAGGAGGAGACCACTGCCTTGTTGAACTGGACCAACATCATCGTTGAGAAGCTTATAGACGAGAATGCCATGCCGCACATCGAGTGCAGAAGGCTGGTGGAGGAATCTGTGGATGCTCTCAAGCAGCATCTTGAGGACAAGAAAGAGCTCATCACCACTCACCGCGGAGACTAGTTCCCGCGACTTGTAGCAACGCACCAAGAAAGTAGAGATCAATGAGCCAGATCGTTGTCTTCCTTCTTCTTTTGCCCTTGTGTATTTCGGGCGCTTACGCATGTGGCTTTTTTTAATTATGCTCCTTTTTTGCGGGGATTTTAATTATGTTCCTAAATATGTAAGACAAGTATTATCCACTGTCTTCGTCCTTATATTCATCATGCTTGCTATAAGTCGCAGTCGATGCTATATGGGACCGTCAGATCTTACATCAAGATCCGTGCAAAACTTTCTTTTCAAATTTTCATTTTTTTCTCGCTTAAATCTCACTCCAATGAGACATATAGCCACACCATAGAACAGGGGCTCGGGCGCCATTAATGAAGACATTGGGAGGGAGGTGCACGGCGGGTAGAGGTCAAATGGCCTCCTCCCGATGAGCACGCGCAGGGGTCTGATCGCACACCTCCCGTACTCAAATAGCCACCCCACCCGACACCTCCTAGCCAATAAAAAAGAGGACGCGTGGCAGCACGTAATTGGTAAGTAGAACGCACACGGTTTCAATAATACTTGTGTTTCCAATTTGTAACGTGACATCACTTGTTCCAAAATGACTTTGTTGATTGCTAATGTGTGTGCCTTCACAAATCGGATAGAAAAATTACCACAACATGTTGGTGCCATGTCATGACATCATGCCAAGTTTCATGATTTTCAGGCGTGTTTTGGATTTACAGGAATTAAAAAACCAAGTTTCTCAATCTTTCCACCTGAGCCACGACGCCCACATGTTTGAATTTCATTCCCATTTCTTGCATGGGACCTAGAAATTCACCTAAGGACACACATGTGATTTTTCAACCAAATTTATTGCACTGGAGCATGTGCTTGTAACTCAAATTTGAATTATGCAAATTAAATGCCCATAAACTCAACTAATGTATGAAAGGCCAAACGAACCCGGAATAATTCCAAAATTTAGCATGATACTTCTATTTGGTCTAATCTGCCTGTGTAAAAAAATTAACGCGGGAGAAGGCAGTGTACGTTTGTCGTTTTGCACATGGAGGTGACACGTTCCCTCTCGGAACCACGAGTTTTCTTGAGGGAAGCTCCGGTTTGCAAGAAGCTTACACCAAAGCTTGTCCCAATTCAGCCAAAAAAATTACCACAACATGTTGGTGCCATGTCATGACACCATGCCAAGTTTCATGATTTTCAAGCGTGTTTTGGAGTGACATGAATTAAAAAACCAACTTTCTCAATCTTTCCGGCCGAGCCATGATGCCTAGATGTTTGAATTTCATTCTCATTTCTTACATGGGACCTAGAACATCCAAGGATACACATGTGATTTTTCAACCAACTTTGGTGCACTGGAGCATGTGCTTGTAGTTTAAATTTGAATTATGCACATTAAATGCCCAAAAACTCAATTAATGTATAAAAAGGCCAAATGAACCCGGAATAATTCCAAAATTTAGCACAATACTTCTATTTGGTCTAATCTGCCTGTGTAAAAAATTAAGGCGGGAGAAGGCAGTGTACGTATGTCGTTTCGCACACGGAGGTGACACGTTCCCTCTCAGAACCACGAGCCTTCTTGAGGGAAGCTCCCGTTTGCAAGAAGCTTGCACCAAATCTTGTCCCAATTCCGCCAAAACACTTACCACAGCATGTTGGTGCCATGTCATGACAGCATGCCAAGTTTCATGATTTTCAGGCGTGTTTTGGATTTACAGGAATTAAAAAACCAAGTTTCTCAATCTTTCCGACCGAGCCACGACGCCCAGATGTTTGAATTTCATTCCCATTTCTTGCATGGGACCTATAAATTCACCCAAAGACACACATGTTATTTTTCAACCAACTTTGATGCACTGGAGCATGTGCTTGTAGTTCAAATTTGAATTATGCACATTAAATGCGCAGAAACTCAATTAATGTATAAAAAAGGCCAATCAAACCCGGTATAATTCCAAAATTTAGCACGATACTTCTATTTGGTCTAATTTGTCTGCATAAAAAAATTAAGGCGGGAGAAGGCAGTGTATGTATGTCGTTTCACACACGGAGGTGACACATTCCCTCTCGGAACCACGATCCTTCTTGAGGGAAGCTCCGGTTTGCAAGAAGGTTACACCAAAGCTTGTCCCAATTCGGCCAAAAATTTACCGCAGCATGTTGGTGCCATGTCATGACACCATGCCAAGTTTCATGATTTTCAGGCGTGTTCTGGATTTACAGGAATTAAAAAACCAAGTTTCTCTATCTTTTCGGCCGAGCCACGACACCCACATGTTTGAATTTCATTCCCATTTCTTGCACGGGACCTATAATATCACCCAAAGACACACATGTGATTTTTCAACAAACTTTGGTGCACTGGAGCATGTATTTGTAATTCAAATTTGAATTATGCACATTGAATGCCCAGAAACTCAATTAATGCATAAAAATGCCAAACGAACCCGGAATAATTCCAAATTTAAACATGACACTCATGTACTAGTTGCATGTTCACTGTACGTAAATGTTCTAGCAATTCAAATACCATCCTTTCCCTCTGTAACACCATCTTGTCTTTCAAAACATAATGAAAAAATCAGGTATACCACAAACAGTTTACTAGAAAGAATCGTGTGGGATGCGATATAAAATATCTTGGTGCATCGTCTTCTCTGGCTTACGCAGGAAGCTTCGTCGTCTACAGTCCACTGCCCCCGCTTGAACCACACTTGTGCGCCAGTTTCTCGTGGCACCGAGCAAAATTGTTTTGCCACCGCGGAAATATCTATCTCCCCGCCCCCTCCCTCCCACCAAAAGCCACATTTCCACATTTCCTCCTTGCTTTCCAAGTTCAAACCTTCACTGCTGCGGCTTACTAGCAGCTCGACCTCCTCGCCGGAGACCCTTCTTCTTGCAGCGCCGCCTCCTCGCCGGCTACCCTTCTTATTGCAACGCCGCCTCCTCACCGGCGACCCTTCTTCTCGTAGCACCGCCTCCTCGCCAGCGACCCTTCTTCTTGCTGCGCGGCCTCCTCGCTGTCGACCCATCTTCTTGCTGCACGGCCTTGTCGATATGGTTAGGTAATCCACACCCCACCCACCCCATCCTCCTCCTTTCTCGTCCCACATGCCCCGACCGACGGCGCGACACCTTCCCCCGAAATCACTGTCCCCCTCCTCCAATTAAGTGCCGCACACAGCCATTTTGCACGCAGTATAACGTGGAGCTCAGTAGCATGCGGCTACACGCACGCACGAGGTCACTATGGCTGCCATGCGTGCCGACTGCCAGATCTTGGAGGAGCACCTTTTCTTCGAGGCCACCGTCGACACCGCCACACAGTTGTCTACTTTAAAATACAGTTCGTGCTATTTTCTCAAGGCCACCGCCAGTGCCTTCTAGTGATTTGTCCTCTGTAATGTTAATATGAAATCCGATGTTCAGTTAAAAGTTTGGTCCTCTAAAATGTAATGTTCAATTAACACTTTGGTCCAACAATTGCTACACTTCATAGTACTGTTCTCAAGCATTCTTTGTTTTGTTAACTGTCTTATCTTCTAGTACATGTTTCTATTCTGCAATGTCGAGCTTAGTTAACTACTTTGGTTAATTTGGTCTGCTGTCCATTTAACTGTTTGGTTCAGTTCTGCAATTTGACTTTCATTTGCTGTGGGTACAATTTTCCATTGGTATGCATGTGACACCAATCAAATTTGGTTGTACTCAATACATATTCTATTGATAGTATGGCAACTCTCAGTTAACCTGATCAAGATCTTCCTTATGTGTGTTGCAGGGAAACAATGGGAGACACTGCTGTTTACCATCGAGGTTTGTTCAAGCATGGTCCTTTGGCTAATAGCACATTATTGTGCAGTTGCAGGAATCATTCTAATATTTAGGTTTCTTACAATTTGGTCTTGCACATGTAGGTCCTGCTGTCAGAGGCTTAGACCCACTGTTCGACCCATTTTGCATATGGGGAAATGAGATGTCCATGAATATCAGTCAAGTCAAGAAACTCAGAAAGATTGTTAGGACGAAGAAACTTGCGACAAATAATAGAAAGATCTTTGTCTGCATAATGAAGAAGACATCAGTCAATTATAGGATAGTACTAACTCTTTTACCTTGTTTTTAACCCTTGCGCCATTTCAAAATTTATAACAGCGATTTATGCATATCTTTGTTTTCAGTACTTTTCAAAGCAGTTCGCCGATGATTACCTCTCAAACCACCTGCATGGTCAAGAGGCGAGGAAGGTATTCATTCAACACCCACGATACAATATTGAAGTCTTGCTGAAGAGGACAAAGGTTGGGCGGGCAATTATCCATAGCCACTGGCCTAAAGTTACAAGGACGATCAACATCACTGAATGCTCAATATTTGCCTTCCACTTCTGTAGTTTCCCAGATGAGATTCATCTGTCTATTTACTGTGTATGATGCTACTTTCCAAAGGATTTTGATGCTGCATGTGAAACTTGGTGCTGTTGTGTAATGGCGTAACTGAGTGCCGAAGCTATCTGATGTAATTCGATTATGAAATCCTGGTTGCTGTTATACGGATATGAAATATCTGGTGTGTTTTATAAGAAATATCAATTTGATTAGTACATGGATTATCAATAATAGGCTAATTACCCTGCTTATTGGGGTTTTCTATTACAGACAGTTACTCAAACAGCACCGTGGGCGATGAACTCAAACAACCCGCACGGTTTCTAGAAAGTAGGCGTATTCGATCAACTAACAATTACACACGGCTTCCGGCAGCGAACTGTTTGCGTTAGGCCACCTTGCAAAAACATTTCCACACAAAGAACTATGTGTGATATACATACCTACAGAAATGTTTTTTTGGGATTCACCGTGTGGGATGTACATACCTACGGAAATGATTGGGTTTCGATGCCTCGCCCGATCACACACGAGCTCATTTGGTGTCCCAGGAGGGCCTATCCCCGCCGGTTTCTGGGTCGTGTGGGAAGGACCCCCTATCGCCCACACTCACTTGGCGACAGTTCCAAATGCCGTCGCGGAAAGGGGTTAAAAACCGTTTGTATAGCACGTCGATGTACCAGTGATAGGACGTTGCATGCCTCTAGTGAACCTGAAGTAGATAAACCTCCTGATAATGATAATGAAGTTTCTATCTCCGATGCTGAAACTCAGTCTGGTAATGAACACTCACCTTCTGATAATGAAAAAGATAATTATGAGGTTCATGAAGACACTCAAATAAATAGTAAAGAACCAGACAATGATGTTGAGATAGAACCTATGGTTGATCTTGGTAACCCACAACCCAAGAATAAAAGATATGATAAAAGAGACTTTGTTGCTAGAAAACATGGTGAAAAAAGAGAACCATGGGTTCAAAAACTTATGCCTTTTCCACCTAAGTCAACTAAAAAGAAAGATGATGAAGAATTTGAACACTTTGCTGAAATGCTGAGGCCAGTCTTTTTGTGTACTCGCTTGACTGATATCTTGAAAATGCCTCCTTATGCAAAGTACATGAAAGACATCATCACCAATAAGAGAAAAATACCGAAAGCTGGAATCTCCACAATGCTTGCTAATTATACATTTAAAGATGGAGTACCTAAAAAACTTGGAGATTCGGGAATACCAACTATACCTTGCTCCATCAAAACAAATTATGTTAAAACTGCTTTATGTGATTTGGGGGATGGTGTTAGTGCTATGCCTTTCTCTTTATATAAAAAGACTTGATTTGAATAAACTCACACCTACTGAAATATCTTTGCAAATGGCTGACAAATCTACTACCATACCTATCGGTATTTGTGAGGATGTTCCCGTTGTTGTTGCTAATGTTACTATTTTGACTGACTTTGTTATTCTTGAGATGCCCGAGGACGACAACATGTCGATTGTCCTTGGTAGACCCTTCTTGAATACTTCAAGGGCTGTTATTGATTGCAACAAAAGAAGGTCACTTTTCATATCAATGGTAATGATCATATGGTGCACTTTCCAAAGAAACAATTCCAAGTGAATGGTACTAATGTTACTAAAAAATCTCCGACAATCACTATTGGAAGTTTTCAACTACCTCTACCTACTGCAAAAAATAGAAATATGAAATGCTTATTGTTGGGGACATTCATATCCCCGTTGAGGTAACTTAGTGATTTACGAAAGTTCTTCGGTTTCATGCTAATCGAAAGTGGTTGTTAATAAGACCTGATCAACCTTATCAATGGATCATTTTTGAGAGATATGAAGTTGGTGGATTTAGTGAGCACTACCTTCTATCCCTAACTTTTATTTTATGTTTTTATTAGTTAAATAAAATAAAATGAAATGCCATGTTTTATCTGTTTTCTGAAATTACCATGGAATAAAAATGACCCAAAAATAAAAGTTCTCAGAATGCCCAGAAAATTTAATACGATTGCCTGGCTGCTTGAAACTTCTTATTGTACCTTTGAACTTTACTCTCTATGTATTTTAATTGTTCAACTCGAGAGGTACTCATATGCTCATTCATGGGTTAATCCCAAATTATTACCCTTATAGCATTCTGTTGTTGCCGATCTGCCCGTTTCCTATTCGTAAGTATGATGGAACCCCCAAAGGAAGGACGACAACTTCATCATGATGACCCGAAGCAAAGCAATGAAGACATCAATGTAATGGGTCGACCTCTTCGAGGAGAGCAACTAAGACCGAGAAGAATCGTTAGAATTTAGTAACCACATCTTTCCCCTTACTCCGTCTCTTAAAATCTCAGGACGAGATTTCTTGTAGTGGAGAAGAATTGTGACACCCGGATAATTAAGCTACAGTAATTCCCTGTTAATGATGCCATGTCACCATGATTACTGTTGTTAATCTTGCATTGATTCAAACTAGTTCAAATTCAAATCCAATGTAAAGTCAAACGATAAAAAATTTCAAATATCAAAACGAAAATGTTCAAGTTGTAGCGAATAAGTCATAAATAATATTGGTGTATAAACCACATTTTTGTAAAGTGTTTAAATGTACTAAGGGAATTAAAACAGTAGCAAACCATTTAATTAAATACCTTTTTCAAATTAATAAAATATTAAACTATTTAATTAGTTGTCCAAATTAATGTGGCAGTGTTGTAATTCTAAATGCTAATTTAGTTGATGAAATTATATTTTACAAAAACTAAAATAAATTAATTATTAAAAGAAACAGAAAAGAAATAAATAAACAAAAGTTAAAATAAAACAAAACAAAACCCCCCTGGCCAACTAGGCCTCGGCCCAGCCCACCCCGCTGGCCTATATGGCCTCTCACGAGCCACCAGGAACCCTAACCCTATCCACTCGCCCCCACTCTCTCTGGCTCTCCCTCCTCCCGATCCAAATCGAATCGGGGCACCGACGACTCGCCGCCGCGCCCGTCGCCCACCGCTGCCTTCGTGCCCGTGGCCCACACCGGAGACGCCCCTTGCCGCAGCCGCTTGCCTCCCACTCGCCTTGTCATCCCCGTCCTCCTCCCTGAAGGGCCTCCACATGCCCGACGCCGCCGTCCTCTCCGTCGTCGACCTCGTCTCTGTCGTCATCCCCGTCTTCCTCCTTGACACGCCGTTGCCCTATGGCCACCGGTGAGGCCATCGGCCTCTGCCTCCCCTCTTCCTCTCCCTGTCCAAAACGTCATGGCGCCGTCCTCGTCCTCCCTGTGTTGCCCCACCATTCGCGTGACGTGCCCGCGCGTTCATCCGGCTCTGGCCGCGCCCGCGCTCATCGCAAGCTCCTGCTCGCCCGCGCGTCATGCCCACTGCCTCCCGTGCGCTCGCGCGCCGCTCTGTGCGATGCTGCTTGGTAGCCACCGCCGTTCGCCCCTCCTGCGGGCGGCCACGACACCCGGGCCATACCCTCCTCGTCCGGCCGCAACCCTGTGCGCCCCCGTGTAGCCCCACTCCGGTGCCCCGCTGCCGCCTACACGCCGCTGCGCCGGCCGCTACCCAGCGCCGCGCCACTCCTGTACATCGTCGTCATTTCCCCCTACCGCCCCTTTCCCGGCACACCTCCCCGCGTCCGCTTCTCCACCGGCCACGGCCAGCGCGCCGCCCCTGCCCCCTCGCCCCGCTTCAATCCCTCAGCTCCTCACCGCCTCTGTGGTCCCATCGCCGCCCGCCCACCGGCCGAGCCCCGCTTCGGCCATGGCCTCGCCATGGCCTCGCCGTGGCTACCGGCCTCCCCAGCTCCGGCACCCTGCCGGGTCCGCCCGCACCTAGGCGTGTGCCCGCTCGGGCCGCGCCCTGTGCCCGTTGCCCTCAACCGCTAAGGCCGTAGGGGCCTTTGCCAACTGGGCCTTGCCCTCTCTGTCTATAACGAATGGGGCCCAACCTCTAGAACGAATAAAAAAGGAATTGAATAAATAATAATAATAATAATAATTAAAATATTGATTAATTTATCAATTAACTTAATTAATCCTGATTAGATTAACCTAATCACTAGTTAACTTAATTAAATCCTGATTAGCCTGGTCAGTCAATGACATGCAAACCCCACATGTCAGTTTGACCCAGTCAACACCTTTGTTGGCTGCTGATGTCATGCTGACATCATGCTAATGCAGTAATGCTAATTTCGAATTAATTTAGTAGTAATAATTCAGAAAATGATTTAAAACTTTAAAAATTATTATAAAATAATCCGTAACTCGGATGAAAATACTTTGTACATGAAAGTTGCTCAGAATTTCGAGACGAATCCAAACACGCAGTCCGTTCATCAGCCACACGTCCCTAGCATAACGAACACACAACTTTCCCCTCTAGTACATCTGTCTGAAAACGCGAAACACCGAGGTTACTTTCCCGGATGTTTCCCCCTTCGCCGGTATCACCTCCTACCGCATTAGGGCATGCCTAGCACCGCTCGTTGTCATGTCATGCATCGTGATGCATCTGTTTGCATTGTATTCATTGTTTCTTCCCCCTCTTCTCTCCGGTAGACTACGAGACTGACGCAGCTGCTGGTGCCCCGATTGACTACGTTGTTTACGACCCCTACTTGCCAGAGCAACTAGGCAAGCCCCCCTGATCACCAGATATCGCCTATTCTTCTCTCTACTGCTTGCATTAGAGTAGTGTAGCATGTTACTGCTTTCCGTTTATCCTATCCTGATGCATAGCATGTCCTTGCTAATATTGTTGTTACCTTTACCTGCAATCCTAAATGCTTAGTATAGGATGCTAGTATTCCATCAGTGGCCCTACATTCTTGTCCGTCTGCCATGCTATACTATCGGGCCATGATCACTCGGGAGGTGATCACGGGTATATACTTATATACATAACATATGATACTTATGGTGACTAAAGTCGGGTCGGCTCGTAGAGTACCTGCAGTGATTCACGGATTGGGGGCTGAAAGGACATTTGTCCCGACGACCCTCTGGGTGGATCTTTGTGGCGGAGCGATAGGGCGGGTAGAGACCACCTAGGTCAGAGGTGGGCCTGGCCCTAGTCGGTGTCCGCGGTTACATCAAAATAACATGCTTAACGAGATCTTAGTATTTGTTCTGAGTCTGGCCATTGGCCTATACGCACTAACCAACTACACAAGAACAGTTATGGGCACTCGACGTCGTGGTATTAGCTGAAGCCTTCGTGACATTAGCGACTAAGCGGCGCGTGCCGGGTTGGACCACGTAACGCAACTTCCTTTGAAATGGAGGTTGCTAGGCCCGCTCTCCGGCCGCCCTTGCAACGTGCATGTGTGCAATGGGCGATGGCCCAGACCCCTGTGCCATAGGATTTAGACCGGCATGCTGACCTCTCTGTTGTGCCTAGGTGGGGTTGTGACGTGTTGATCTTCCAAGGCCGGGCATGACCCAGGAAAGTGTGTCTAGCCAAAGGGGATCGAGCGTGTTGGGTTATGTGGTGCACCCTTGCAGGGAAGTTTATCTATTCAAATAGCTGTGTCCCTCGGTAAAAGGACGACCCGGAGTTGTACCTTGACCTTATGACAACTAGAACCAGATACTTAATAAAACACAACCTTTCAAGTACCAGATACAACCCGGTGATCGCTCTCTCACAGGACGACGAGGGGAGGATCGCCGGTGTAGGTTTATGCTATACGATGCTACTTGGTTAACTTACCATCTACTCTCAACTACTACTTCAAGATGGAGGCTGCCAGAAGCGTAGTCTTCAATAGGACTAGTTATCCCCTCTTATTCTCGCATTCTGCAGTTCAGTCCACAGATACTACCCATTTCATTGATACCAATGCATATGTAGTGTAGATCCTTGCTTGCGAGTACTTTGGATGAGTACTCACTGTTGCTTTGCTATTTCTTTTCCCCCTTTCCCGGTTATTGCGATCATTTGATGGAGTCAAGGAGCCAGAGGATCCCAAGGATGATTCTACGTGAAGTTCGACTTCGAGGAGTAGTTAGGAGGTCCCAGGCAGGAGGCCAGCGCCTCTTTTGATCTGTATCCCACTTTGTACTAGCCATCCTATGGCAACTTGTTTAACTTATGTCTATACTCAGATATTGTTGCTTCCACTGACTAGTCTATGATCAAGCTCTTGTATTCGAGCTCTCGAGGCCCCTGGCTAATAATATGATGCTTGTATGACTTATTTTATTTTTAGAGTTGTGTTGTGATATCTTCCCGTGAGTCCCTGATCTTGATCATACACATTTG
The DNA here is from genome assembly GCF_018294505.1 of Triticum aestivum. Classification (NCBI taxonomy): domain Eukaryota; kingdom Viridiplantae; phylum Streptophyta; class Magnoliopsida; order Poales; family Poaceae; genus Triticum; species Triticum aestivum. The sequence continues at coordinate 305,642,634 of NC_057794.1, forward strand.
CGTATATGATTAGTGTACGATTGAATCGGGGGCGTCACAGTTAGCAAGGAGCAGCAACATCGGCAAGAGAAGCCATAGGCAGCAAAGCAGCAGCAGGCGGGGGTGAACGTGGCCCGGGCATGCATGGGGTTCGTAGTAGGCATAGGCGGACGTGGCCCGGGAGGGCAGGGGCTCGCGGCAAGCATGCGCGGGGAGCGAAGCTCTGGTCAAGGCGGTCAAGCATGGGGGGTGGCTAAACGGTGATAGATCGAAGGGGAAAAGCTTGGGGATTGGAGGAGGAGCTCACTACGATTCTCATAGACGAGGTCAGGGAGCTCGGAGGTGGCCGGATGCGTCGAGCTCGTCGACGAGAGGCATCGGCCATGGTGAGAATCCGGCTCGATGCCGAGCGTACGGTGTGATACGGCTCGATTGAAGGCATGTGGGTGAAGGAGTCGACAACGAGGAAGCTCCTGGACATCCTCTCGGGTGCCGGGGAGGACAGTGGTCGCGGGAACGATGGGGGCCTGGCGACGAAGCTTTGGTTCTACGCGAGGGAGTAGGAAACAACGCAAGGGGGGAGGGAGTGTCGGTTGGGTTTGTCCGTAGCGTAGGGGAGTCTTATCTACCATGGGGAACTGTGGGATGGCCGACACGGCGGCAACAACGGCCATGGTGGCATGGATGTGCGTCTGTTTACTGTACGTGAGGATGAAGGAGACTCTACGTGGCCGGGCTAGCTATCTCATGTTCATAGTGGGCCAAAAGTGCACAGTGCAATTTCAGTTTTACTTTTCTGTAAAAATAAACCTAGTGTTTTCTATTTATCTTAGTGACCAAATTAATTTATTTCTTAATTAATGAAAATCTGCACATAATTACTATGTAATATTTTGAAGTAACTCACAAAGTTTCATGCCATTTGAAATGTTTAGAATTACTCTGAATTTAATTGGTCCACTTAAGTGTTGTAGATAAGGGCATTTTTGGAGTTTCAAAGAATATTGGATTCAACATGAAATTAGCCTAGGGGATTATTAACATTAATGCAAACATTTTTATTCTAGTATTTGGTGAAATAATTTCTAGACTTTATATTTTAAATTTGAATTTGAACCAATTTGAGAGTGGGATTATTTTCTAAATGCAAATTAATTATGATGACCATGATGACATGGTAGGTTAATTAGCATAATAGGCTATTAGGGTCTAGGGGTGTCACAAATCTCCTCCTCTAAAAGAAAATCTTGTCCCAATATTTAAGAGGTCAAGTAAGGGGGGAAAGGTCTAGTTACGAATCTGTCGAGTCTTCTCAGTCCTGGTTACTCTTCTCGAAGAGGTCGGTCCATTGCATTGATGTCTTCATTTCTCTACATCAAGGCATCGTGACGAAGTTGTCATCCTTTCTTTAGGAACTCCATCGCACTTACAAATATGATAAAAGGGGGGGGGACTAGGGAAGGATGGAGTTCAACACATGTTAAGTACCCGGGGGCTATCTCAGTGAATGAGGCATAGAGGCATCTCTCGAGTTGAAATTCAAGAAAAACATCGAGAGCAAGGTAAGAAGGTACAATAAGAAGTTTCAAGTAGAAAAGCAATCATTCAATGCCCAACCTAGAGTGTGAATGGGGTTCAGATCAATGGAATAAGTATTGCATCTGATACCGGAATAGAACAAGTGAGGGAAGGTGGCTCATGAAATACATACGAAGCCAAATGCAAGGGTAATTCTGGATACAAGGATCACATATCATTTACATGAAACTTCGCAATTAATGAGAGAGTTTCCGTAAGGAATTCAAAAGAATGACATGTACAAGGTAGAATGATAACCGATTCCAAAGTTAATTGGAAGATTTAGTCGCAAGCAATAAGAAAGGCAAGTCATACTACACCAGTATGAACTTGAGGAATCAAGCATTTTTGTATCATTAGGATGATCAAAATCGAAGTGATCAACACACATACCACCATGATGAATAAGGGTGGTGGTGGCATCTTGTGTGATCAAGACACAAGATTCGTCAGAGAACAGTTTGCTAGCTATGTTGGCAACAACGTTGGTACCAAGGACGGGGGACGAAGAGAACCATTTTCCTACTTGTTGAAACGAGGTGGACCAATAGGCAAAGCTCTCGTCCATTGGTGGTTACCGGAATGTTAACAAAAATAGTAACAAGGTCTTACTGAGAGAGTCGTACACCAAGGTGTTTACATAAGCAAGGAACAACTACTGCTTAGATCATATAAATTATAAAAAAGGTTAAACAGACCAATGGAAAGGAAAATGGGGTTATACATAAGTATTAGGAGTACATCCTTCGCAAGGACAAGCATACACTATAAAAAAAGACACATCCGTGACATTTTGGCCCGAACGAATTTTTTGTCATGCTTATGACACTTCTATGACGATAATTGTGACAAAAACACGTATCATCATAGATGTGGTGGGATCCTACTTCTATGACAAAAAATTATGACAGAAAAAGGGCTTTTCCTCCTGGGCGGGCCGGAGACGCACCTGCATGACATTCTTTGGGTCGTCCATGACAGAAAAAATCATGGTACAAGCGAGGGCGAGGAAAATATCGGGGAGTTCCCGATTACGGTGGGTGGTCGGGGCCGAGCGATGCACTGTGGTTTGCGTGTTTCTCTCGTGTGCGCGCGTGTGTGCGAGATTTTGTCTAACTGAACTCGAGTGATCACACTATCTACGTTACTAAACCCGAGCGATCGATCCATTGGTTGTTAACTGAACCCAACTGATTAATTCGCTACTGACTGAACCCAAGCGATTCCTTCGTTGTTGCTACTAACTGAACTCGAGCGATCGAGCACTGTTGCTGCTTACTGAAGCCGATCGAGGCCCCATGTGAGACATAGCCAGCCGGTGTTGGGTTGCCTCTTGATGAACAATGACCCTTGCTACCATGCTCACGATACGTAGAACGAGTCGAGACGTGGTGAGTCGAGCCGGTTGGTTGGCTATGGATGAACAGTTCCTAGTGGGGGTTGGATGAACAGGACCCCGTGGTAGTAGGCCATTGTTGTTGGATGAACAGGACCACAAGGAGGCTGACACACCCCAGCCGGTTGGGGATGGATGAACAGGACACCATGGAGGCTCCATGAACAGTAGTCGGTGGAGGCCGGAGGACGACGGTGGATGAACAGTACCCCGTGGAGGCTGGAGCGAGAGGCAGTTGACGGTGGATGAACAGTAGCCCGTGGAGTCTCGTTTTGATGTACACCACACCACTCCCGATGAACAGGACCCCGTTTTGACGGTAGGCGCTCCAACAGAAGTCTGTTTCCTTTGTTTTGCGGTATGCCACACCCCTCCCGATCAATAGGACCCCGTTTCGACCGTCCACACTCCAACAGAAGTCTGTTTCCTCCGTTTTGTGGTACGCCAGACCCTTCCTGATGAACAGGATCCCGTTTCGATCCTAGGCGGTCAAACAGAAGGATGTTTCCTCCGTTATACAGTATGCCAAGCCTCATTTTGGTTGTTCCATCCAAGTGGGTTGGCTCCCGATGAACATGATGCATTACGTTGCCTCCGATGAACACGACATAGTTTCTCCGTTCTGACCTAGCCGGTTGGCTGGCGATGAATAGGACACCATTGCTACCTTCCGCTACCTCTCCATGTACATGAGTGATATGCCTCCGCCGTTTCTACTTTTCCTAACGCTTTTCCTTTTGTTTTGGACTCTAATTTGCTTGATTTGAATGAAACCCGGTCTGACGATGTTTTCAGCAGAACTACCATGGTGTTGTTTTTTGTGCAGAAATAAAAGTTCTCGGATTGGACGAAACTTTGTGAGGATTTTTTATACAATAAATATGAATTTCTGGAGCCAAGAACCACTGGAAGGGGGCACCTGGGTGGGCACAACCCACCAGGGCACACCCCCTCTAGGCGCACCCAGGTGGGTTGTCCCCACCTGGTGGCCCCGTAGACTCCAACCCTGATACTATAAAATCACATATTTGGAGAAAAAAATCAAGTAGAAAGAATTATTGCGTTTCACAAGACGGGGCCACCGCCACCTACTGTTCTTCATCGGGAGGCCAGATCTGGAGTCCAGTTGGGGCTCCGGAGAGGGGGGGTCTTCGATCTTCGTCATCACCAACCCCTATCCATCGCCAATTCCATGATGCTCCCCACCGGGAGTGAGTAATTCCTTCGTAGGCTCACTGGTCGGTGAGGAGTTGGATGATATTCATCATGTAATCAAGTTAGTTTTGTTAGGGCTTGATCCCTAGTATCCATTATGTTCTGAGATTGATGTTGCTATGACTTTGCCATGCTTAATGCTTGTCATTTTGGGCCTGGGTGCCATGATTTTAGATCCGAACTGTTTATGTTATCACCATTATATGTATGTTCTAGATCCGATCTTGCAACTTATAGTCACCTACTATGTGTTATGATCCGACAAACCCGGAGTGACAGAAGTCGGGGCACTTCCCGGTGATGACCGTAGTTTGAGGAGTTCATGTATTCACTATGTGCTAATGCTTTGTTCCGGTTCTCTATTAAAAGGAGGCCTTAATATCCCTTAGTTTCCAATAGGTCCCCGCCGCCACGGGAGGGTAGGACAAAAGATGTCATGCAAGTTCTTTCCATAAGCATTTATGACTATTTATGGAATACATGCCTACATTATATTTATGAACTGGAGATAGTGTCGTATCGCCCTAGGTTATGAATATTATATGATGAATATCATCCAATGAATTCACCAATCCAATGCCTACGAATTTCTCTTATAATTGTTCTTGCTAAGTTACTACTGCTATTGTTACTATTGCACTTGCTACAAAATCATTGCTATCACTGCTACCGTTACTGTTGTTGTTGTTGCTACTACTATCAAAACTATCATACTACTTTGCTACTGATCACTTTGCTGCAGATAATAAATCTCCAGGTGTGGTTGAATTGACAACTCAGCTGCTAATACTTGCAAATATTCTTTGGCTTCCCTTGTGTCGAATCAATAAATTTGGGTTGAATACTCTACCCTCAAAACTATTGCGATCCCCTATACTTGTAGGTTATCAAGACCTTTTTCTAGCGCCGTTGTCGGGAGCATATCTATATTTGTTGAATCACTTGGGATTATTATCAAATTATCAATATGAAGAATCTGAAGGATGCGAAGGCAAAAAAATCCCTCTAATATGAGGGGAGGTAAGGAACTGTCGTCTAGCTCTGCACTTGATTCACATTCTGTTATAAGTAGACTTGCAACACCACCACATGCTATTAATCATGATATGTCGCAAGTTATTTATGATGCTACTTCTGCTATGAATGATACTCATGATGATGCTAGTACCTTGCTTGATGATAATGTGCCAATAGGTGAATTTCTTGATGAACAAATTGCTAGAACTAAAGCTTTTGAGAATGCTGAAATTGATGAGGAGTTTGAAACTGAAGATCTTGAAACACCTACTAAATGTAGTTCTCCTATATATGAATTGCCTAAGATACCGGAAGGTTATGTTATGGATGAGGATAAAACTAGAGACTTTCTTGCTTGCAATGATAGAGATGATCTTAAGAAGTTATTATGTAAACTGAAAGAAAAATCCTTGAATGCTAGAATGAAATGTGATCCTAAGTTTGCTACTTCACCTATCTTTGATGATGATAAGGATTATGAATTCTCTGTCACCCAAAGTTAATTACTTTGGTTGAATCTGATCCTTTCCATGGCTATGAAAACGAAATAGTTGTGGCACATCTTACAAAGCTGAATGACATAGCCACCCTTTTTGCTCAAGATGAGAAGATTCGCTATTATTATATTATAAAATTATTTTTGTTCTCATTAAAGGGTGATGCTAAAATATGGTGCAATACTCTTGCTCCTGGTTGTGTGCGTAGCCCCGAGGATATGATTTATTACTTCTCTGAAAAATATTTTCCTGCTCATAAGAAACAAGTTGTCTTAGAGGAAATATTTAACTTTGCGCAAATTGAAGAAGAGAGTCTCCCACAAGCTTGGGGGAGGCTTATCCAATTGCTTAATGCTTTGCCTGATCATCCTCTTAAGAAAAATGAAATACTTGATATCTTCTGATACGTCTCCAATGTATCTATAATTTTTTATTGTTCCATGCTATTATATTATCTGTTTTGGATGTTTTATGTGCATTAATATGCTATTTTATATGATTTTTGGGACTAACCTATTAACCTAGAGCCCAGTGCCAGTTTCTATTTTATTCCTTGTTTTAGAGTTTCGTAGAAAAGGAATATCAAATGGAGTCCAAACGGAATGAAACTTACACGATTATTTTTCTTGGACCAGAAGACATCCAGGGGGCTTGGAGTGCATGTCAGGAAAGCCACCAGGCGACCACAAGGACGGAGGGCGCGTCCAGGGGGTAGGGCGTGCCCCCCACCCTTGTGGGTCCCTCGTGACTCCACCGACCTATTTATTCTGCATATATATTCTCAAATACCCCAAAACCTTCCAGGGGAGCCACGAAACCACTTTTCCACCGCCGCAACCTTTTGTACCCGTGAGATCCCATCTAGGGGCCTTTTCCGGTGTTCTGCCAGAGGGGGATTCAATCACGGAAGGTTTCTACATCAACAACATTGCCTCTCCAATGAAGCGTGAGTAGTTTACCATAGACCTACGGGTCCATAGCTAGTAGCTAGATGGCTTCTTCTCTCTCTCTTTTATTCTCAATAACATGTTCTCCTCGATGTTTTTGGAGATCTATTCGATGTAATACTTTTTTGCGGTGTGTTTGCCGAGATCTGATGAATTGTGGATTTATGATTAGCTTATCTATGAATATTATTTGAATCTCTTCTGAATTCTTATATGCATGATTTGATATCTTTGCAAGTCTCTTCGAATTATCGGTTTGGTTTGGCCAACTAGATTGGTTTTTCTTAAAATGGGAGAAGCGCTTAGCTCTGGGTTCAATCTTGTGGTGCTCGATCCTAGTGACAGAAGGGGAACCGACACGTATTGTATTGTTGCCATCGAGAATAACAAGATGGGGTTTTCATCATATTGCTTGAGTTAATTCCGCTACATCATGTCATCTTACTTAATGCATTACTCTATTCTTAAGAACTTAATACTCTAGATGCAGGCAGGAGTCGGTCGATGTGTGGAGTAATAGTAGTAGATGTAGAATCGTTTCGGTCTACTTGACATAGACGTGATGCCTATATTCATGATCATTACCTTAGATATCATCATAACTTTGTGCTTTTCTATCAATTGCTTGGCAGTAATTTGTTCAGCCACCGTAATATTTTCTATCTTAAGAGAAGCCTCTAGTGAAACCTATGGCCCCCAGGTCTATTTTCCATCATATAATCTTCTTTTTTTCCATCTTATAATTTTCTGATCTACAATTTTAGTTTCCGATTTACTTTCTTTGCAATCTTTTACTTTCAGATCTATAAAAAATACCAAAAATATTACTTTACCGTTTATCCATCTATATCAGACCACACTTTGCTAATAACCGTGAAGGGATTGACAAGCCCTTTGTCGCGTTGGGTGCAAGTTGGTGTTTGTTTGTGCAGGTATTTGGTGGCTTGTTGCGTTGTCTCCTACTGGATTGATACCTTGGTTCTCAAAAGTTGAGGGAAATACTTACTCTACTTTGCTGCATCACCCTTTCCTCTTCAAGGAAAAAACCAACGCAAGCTCAAGAGGTAGCAAGAAGAATTTATGGCGCCGTTGCCGGGGAGATCTACGCCAAGCCAAGACACACCAAGTACCCATCGTAAACTCTCATCCCTCGCATTACATTATTTGCCATTCACCTCTCGTTTTCCTCTCTACCCGCTTCTAAAATGGTTTTCGAAAAGATTCGCCTTTTCTTCGCCCTTTTTTCCTTCATCTTCTTCATTTTCTCATTTGCCAGTTGCCACCATGTCTGAAACTGGGGAGGTTATCGCTGAAAAGTATAGTAGTAAGGATGGGGGAAACTTTGATGCTTTTGCTAATTCTGGTCCACATGAACAAACTACCATCTTGCACAGTAAGAAATTCCGCATAGATAGCGGAAATATTATTGGAAAGGGGGTTATTCAAAATTTCTTTACTTGTTCTGGTGCACTCCTCACTATGGGCGGATCTATCCTCCATAACACTAGTAGTCTTGCGGATGCTATATCTTTGCTTGTTGTTGAACTTGAAAGACAATTTATTCACATGCATCCATCCATACAAAGGGTTTTTCTAGAGTTTTCTAATATTGAGCATTCTTCTGTGAAGCGCGCTGCCACTATATTCCTAGCTCATGAATTTAGATTTATTATGAAAGAAGCTAGTGAAATTTTTGCTCATTACAAAGTACATGGTGGTTGTCCTCCCATAGAGGTAATTCTTTTTAATCGAGAGGACATAATGCATCTACAGTCCGTAGATCATGTTGCTTATAACAAAAATTTAAGAAAGAGGGTCCCTACCGATGTTTTAATTGATAAGATTTATGATCTTAATGATGATTTTGCTACACAAAACAACGGGTTGGGTTTCTCTCTTGGACACAAGCTCGTGACTTTTTGCCAAAAGGATGCTTATAATGATGAGTTGGTCATAAAATATGAAGGGCCAAATGAGGAACCAATTCCTCCCGAGATCGAGCTTGGCGATTCTTACCCTATTAAATATAGCCATTTTATTACTTTTTCTTGCCACAAAGAAAACTTGCTACTGAACGAAGGGAGTATGAGATGAGTTTTTGAGATTTTCCCTATCATTATTACGATTACACTTAGATCTATTCGTGTTTTATGCTAGCTAAGGGCGTTAAACGATAGCGCTTGTTGGGAGGCAACCCAATTTTATTTTTCTTTTTTCTTTTTAGGTCCTGTTTTGCTTTAAATAATTCATCTAGCCTCTGGTTAGATGTGCCAAGTAAGACCTTTGGGATAGCTTACGGTGATAGTTGATTTGATCCTGCTAAAAAATATGAACTGTTGGGCCCAGGAGATTAGTTTTTGTTTTTAAAAGAAGCGCGATAAAATACTGATTCTCTTTGCAGTGGATTAATAAATAAATTGCCTAGGACTCGTAATTTCTTAGGATTTTTGGAGTTACAGAAGTATTCGATGTCTTCCGATTGCTATAGACTGTTCTGTTTTTGACAGATTCTATTTTTCGCGTGTTGTTTGCTTATTTTGATGAATATATGGCTAGTATCGGGGGGTATGAACCATGGAAAAGTTGGAATACAGTAGATATTACACCAATATAAAGAAAGAATGAGTTCACAAGAGTACCAAAAGTGGTGATTTATTTTCCTATACTAACGGAGCTTATGAGATTTTCTGTTGAAGTTTTGTGTTGTGAAGTTTTCATGTTTTGGGTAAGGATTTGATGGACTATGGAATAAGGAGTGGAAAGAGCCTAAGATTGGGGATGCCCAAGGTACCCCAAAGTAATATTCAAGGATGACAAGAGCCTAAGCTTGGGGATGCCTCGGGAAGGCATCCCCTCTTTCGTCTTCATCTATCGGTAACTTTACTTGCGACTATATTTTTATTCACCACATGATATGTGTTTTGCTTGGACCGTCTTGTATGATTTGAGTCTTTTCTTTTAATTTGCCACAATCATACTTGATGTTCACACCTTTTGAGAGAGACACGCATGAATCGTGATTTATTAGAATACTCTATGTGCTTCACTTATATCTTTTGAGCTAGGCACTTTTGCTCTAGTGCTTCACTTATATCTTTTTAGAGCATGGCCGTAGTTTTATTTTATAGAAATTGATGAACTCTCGTACCTCACTTATATTATTTTGAGAGTCTTTAAAAACAGCATGGTAATTTGTTGTGGTTATAAAATTAGGAGAGAAGTACATATTTCAACCCCGAACTCTTGCCCTAGTCTAATTTATAACCCCGAACTTCAATACCGTCTAAATTACAACCCCCAATTCTCAAAACCGGTCAGGATTCAACCCTTCACTACCTCTTGACCGGTTTTGACCAAGTTGACCGGTTTTGACCCGTTGACTAGGTGAACAGTAAATTAAAAAATAAATCTATTTCTTATTTTTTTCACATGGTGAATAGTATTTTTTTTAAGTTACAATTTTTTAGCTTGTTTGGACTTTTGAGTAGCTCTCAGAAAAAAGACAAATGTGGAGTCTGTGAAACAGTTAACTGTCGTGCACTGTTCGGGCTGATTTTGTTTTTTTGGCTGAGAGCTACTCAGATGTCCGAACACGATGAAAATTGGCACGGACCTCACACATTGATACATCTTCCATGCAAAAAATATTCTTTTTTTAGTTTTTTTGTTTTTTGAATTTACTGTTCAGACGGTGAAAAAATTAAAATTACTTTTTCAATTTTTTCAATTTTTAAAGTTTACTGTTCACCTTGTGAAAAAAATAAATTATTTGTGATTTTTATATTTTTATTTTTAAAAATTTACTGTTGACTAGTCAACGGGTCAAAACCAGGTCAACTAGGTCAAAACCGGTCAACAGGGAGAGAAGGGTTGAATTCTGACTGGTTTTGAGAGTTGGGGGTTGTAATTTAGATGGTATTGAAGTTCGGGGTTGTAAATTAGACTAGGGCAAGAGTTCGGGGTTGAAATATGCACTTCTCTCTAAAATTAGTCCTAATATGATAGGCATCCAAGAGGGATATAATAAAAACATTCATATAAAGTGCATTGAATACTATGAGAAGTTTGATTCCTTATGATTGTTTTGAGATATGAAGATGGTGATATTAGAGTCATGCTAGTATGTAGTTGTGAATTTGAGAAATACTTGTGTTAAATTTTGTGAGTCCCGTAGCATGCACGTATGGTGAACCGTTATGTAACGAAGTTGGAGCATGAGATATTTTTTGATTGTCTTCCTTATGAGTGGCGGTCGGGGACGAGCGATGGTCTTTTCCTACCAATCTATCCCCCTAGGAGCATGCACATAGTACTTTGTTTTGATGACTAATAGATTTTTGCAATAAGTATGTGAGTTCTTTATGACTAATGTTGAGTCCATGGATTATACACACTCTCACCTTTCCGCCATTGCTAGCCTCTCTAGTACCGCGCAACTTTCACCGGTACCATAAACGCACCATTTACCTTCCTCAAAATAGCCACCATACCTACCTATTATGGCATTTTCATAGCCATTCCACCATAATCTACCGTTCCATTTTTTATGACACGCTCCATCATTGTCATATTGCTATGCATGATCATGTAGTTAAGATCGTATTTGTGGCAAAGCCACCGTTCAACATATTTTTTTATACATGTCGCTCTTGATTCATTGCACATCCTAGTACACTGCCGGAGGTATTCACATTGAGTCATATTTTGGTCTAGTATCGAGTTGTAAGTAAATAAAAGTGTGATGATCTTCATTATTAGAGCATTGTCCCTTGTGAGAAAAAAAGAGAAAGGCCAAATAAAAAAAGAGAAGGCCCAAAAAATGAGAGAAAAAGAGAGAAGGGACAATGCTACTATCTTTTTGCCACACTTGTGCTTCAAAGTAGCACCATGATCTTCATGATAGAGAGTCTCATATGTTGTCACTTTCATATACTAGTGGGAATCTTTCATTATAGAACTTGGCTTGTATATTCTAACGATGGGCTTCCTCAAAATGCCCTAGGTCTTCATGAGAAAGCAAGTTGGATGCACACCCACTTCGTTTTCTTTTTGAGATTTCATAAACTTATAGCTCTAGTGCATCCATTGCATGGCAATCCCTACTCACTCACATTGATATCTATTGATGGGCATCTCCATAGCCCGTTGATATGCCTAGTTGATGTGAGGCTATCTCCTTTTTTTCTTCTCCACAACCACCTTCTATTCCACCTATAGTGCTATATCCATGGCTCACGCTCATGTATAGAGTGAAAGTTGAAAAAGTTTGAGAACATCAAAAGTATGAAACAATTGCTTGGATTGTCATCGGGGTTGTGCATGATTTGAGTATTTTGTGTGATGAAGATGGAGCATAGCCAGACTATATGATTTGTAGGGATAAGCTTTCTTTGGCCATGTTATTTTGAGAAGACATAATTATTTTGTTAGTATGCTTGAAGTATTATTGTTTTCATGTCAATATTAAACTTTTGTTTTGAATCATACAGATCTGAACATTCCTGCCACAATAAAGGGAATTACATGGATAAATATGTTAGGTAGCATTCCACATAAAAAATTCTGTTTTTATCATTTACTTACTCGAGGACGAGCATGTTAAGCTTGAGGATGCCTGGTACGTCTCCAACGTATCTATATTTTTTTATTGTTCCATGCTATTATATTATCTGTTTTGGATGTTTTATATGCATTAATATGCTATTTTATATGATTTTGGGACTAACCTATTAACCTAGAGCCCAGTGCCAATTTCTGTTATTTCCTTGTTTTAGAGTTTCGCGGAAAAGGAATACCAAACGAAGTCCAAACAGAATGAAACTTTCACGATGATTTTTCTTGGACCAGAAGACATCTAGAGGGCTTGGAGTGCATGTTAGGAAAGCCATGAGGCGGCCACAAGGACGGAGGGCGTGCGCAGGGGGGTAGGCGCGCCCCACCCTTGTGGGCCCCTCGTGACTCCACCGACCTATTTCTGCTACCTATATACTCTCAAATACTCCAAAACCTTCCAGGGGAGCCACGAAACCACTTTTCCACAGCCACAACCTTCTGTACCCGTGAGATCCCATCAAGGGGCCTTTTCTGGCGTTCTGCCGGAGGGGGATTCGATCACGAAGGGCTTCTACATCAACACCATTGCCTCTCCAATGAGGCGTGAGTAGTTTACCACAGACCTACAGGTCCATAGCTAGTAGCTAGATGGCTTCTTCTCTCCTTGATTCTCAATACCATGTTCTCATCTATGTTCTTGGAGATCTATTCAATGTAATACATTTTTGCGGTGTGTTTGCCGAGATCCGATGAATTGTGGATTTATGATCAGCTTATCTATGAATATTATTTAAATATCCTCTGAATTATTATATGCATGATTTGATATCTTTGCAAGTCTCTTTGAACTATCGGTTTGGTTTGGCCAACTAGATTGGTTTTTCTTGCAATGGGAGAAGTGCTTAGCTTTCGGTTCAATCTTGCGGTGCTCGATCCTAGTGACAGAAGGGGAACCGACACGTATTGTATTGTTGCCATCGAGGATAACAAGATGGGGTTTTCATCATATTGCTTGAGTTAATTCTGCTACATCAAGTCATCTTACTTAATGCGTTACTCTGTTCTTATGAACTTAATACTCTAGATGCAGGCAGGAGTCGGTCGATGTGTGGAGTAATAGTAGTAGAGGCAGAATTGTTTCGGTCTACTTGACATGGACGTGATGCCTATATTCATGATCATTGCCTTAGATATCGTCATAACTTTGCGCTTTTCTATCAATTGCTCGGCAGTAATTTGTTCACCCACCATAATATTTTCTATCTTGAGAGAAGCCTCTAGTGAAACCTATGGCCCCCGAGTCTATTTTCCATCATATAATCTTCTTTTTTCCATCATATAAGTTTCCGGTCTACAATTTTAGTTTCTGATTTACTTTTTGTGCAATCTTTTACTTTCCAGTATATAAATCAAAAATACCAAAAATATTACTTTACCGTTTATCCATCTATATCATATCTCACTTTGCAAATAACTGTGAAGCGATTGACAACCCCTTTGTCGTGTTGGGTGCAAGTTGGTGTTTGTTTGTGCAGGTATTCGATGGCTTCTTGCATTGTCTCCTACTGGATTGATACCTTGGTTCTCAAAACTGAGGGAAATACTTACTCGACTTTGTTGCATCACCATTTCCTCTTCAAGGGAAAAACCAACGCAAGCTCAAGAGGTAGCAGATTGTATTCCGCGAAACAACACGTCCGTTACATGTGAACGATCATCAATCGTTCACCATCGTCTGATCGAGCCAGGAACCACCTGCAACTGCCATGCTGCTTTTCTTTGAAAGGTTATGGGATTAGGAAGAGTAGGGACACCAGGCGGCGTACAACATCATATCAACTTGGAGTCAAATAAAAAAAGGGCTCATACTGTATTCAATCTTAAGAACAACATATGAGCATGAATATTTTTCAGTAAATGTTGACAGTAATGTAAGCAAGTCATCATGATATCATAGGAAAGTAACATACTACTATAACAACTCTTTCTAGCGATGACTGGAGTAGGCCATTAATACGTCCAGCCATAGAAGGAGTCCACAGTGTAAATGAAGCCCTTGTGTTCAATGGCATCAGAGAGCTATGGAGGATGTATGATCCTGCGATGGACGTGCAGATTTATCCACTTACAACAGTGACCTGTCAGATAGGCGAGACCGCGGTTGAAGAATGCAATTAGCCCGAAGTCTTTATAATTCACAGACCTTGTGGGCACTTGGAAGATTACAACCTTGAGCAAATCAAACTTGGTATCATGTTGGCTACTGTAAGATTATGAGCATTCTAGGCTGCGGTGCCAAAGTAGTGCAGTGTTAATCGAAGGAAGGGGGATCAATCACCGGATGTAGACCTCCATGAGCATCCAGCTGCTACGACCGTCGACGAGCACCATCCAAGACGTGTTCATCCCGACCCAGTACATACCGTTAATATAGTTGATGGTGACGGGGATCGGATCACAATTGAGGGGGTTGATGCTCGCCACCCTATGATCGTTATGTTGCGTGAGATGCCGTTTTTGAAGATCAGACGGCATCAGCAAGAAGGGAGCTGGCTTAAAAAGCTCCGGCCTGAGGGCTTTGAGTAAACGGTATAGCCCCGACGAGCATGCGGCGAGCAACATGGTACTGAGATTGTCCAGACGCAAAACAATGAGTTTGATTACCTCTGTGGGGAGCGAATTCCAGCCACTCTTTCGGCGGACGCTGCTCGGTTCTATCATTGTTAGTGCTTGGGTTTACGAAGAGGGGGAGGCGCCTAGCAGGGATGGAAGATTGGACGATTATGTGCGGACGAGGATGGAGAAGAGAATATGTGCTGCGAAAAGTGGACGGGTGATGATGACAATGTAGCAGCAGCACGCCACTTGACTTACGAGACACATCCCACCAGCGTAGGGTCATATCAATGCCAGACAACTTGAGTGATCACAGTACTAGTACAATAAACTAAAGTACCTACCACTATGCCCGAGTAGTATAGTGGAGTAGGACTCTGCTCTACTACTAGCACCGGAGGAGTAGTATATTGTAAATAGTTACAAGCTTCAATGCCCGAGCATGGAACGACTACGAACCGCCATCGGTGCTAATGCCAATCCCCAGCAAATGCTCGTTGGGAGACATGGCACTTGCAAATGCCCGCGTTGCAGTTACAGTACATGTGTAAGGGTGGCAGTTTTGTCAAATACTATGGCTTAAAAAAGGCCAACGTCGGATGGAAATCTGACGGTTATGTGGGCACTCGCCAGGATTAGGCTCATGGCGAACAATCACTAGATATCATTATTAAAAAAATGTTAAAACACCCAGGGCTAGAACTTGCACCGACTGACCACTAAAAATGATACTAATATATTTGTAAAATGGTCAGAGAACGTGTGTACGTGGTGTTTAGAATTATATGCATACTAGTAAAAAGAAACAGAGGGAGTACTAGTAAGTACACCATCTACCACTATGTGCTCACTGTTGCTGCCCCTCAAGCGTACGAGGGCGACCTCGATGCCTCCCTCACGCTAAATGTGACTGTGGCGAGCTGCTCCGTTCCCGGCAATGTGGACATGGAAGAGGGCTGGTTTCATACGATTGTTCACCCCAAGATGATGCACGGGGACTCCAATGAGGTTCACCTGGGCATATGCATTACCAAGTTAACTGTTCATCATTAGTCTTTGATCAATGTAAGCCTCTGCCTAAGCATGTGGACACTTCTTATTAGTATAGAACCTTCCATGCATGATCTTGCTCCATTAGAGTATCACACTTGAATAAAAGTGTATCCATTTATGGTTTAGTCTAGAATATTCCATGCATGCTTTTTCTCCATTAGAGTTCTTGCTTGCCATTTATGAGATTAATTGTGAATTTTTACTAATGGTGAAAGATTTATGATGAACCATTTCTTACAACACATATATCTTTTTCAGAGAATTTCAACCAAATGCCACAACACTATCTTTGCATATTCAAGAATTTAGCCTCAAGGTCCATACATATAATGTGTCATATACATGTATTGGACCACTATGCAGCTAAGGTTTTCCTTTTGCAAAGACGTAATATGTAAGTGTTAGTTGTTTGTTACTAACATTGTGTTGTAACGATATCGCAAAACTCATGTGGAAAGAACGTGCAACTCACTAGTAGGAGTATATCTCTATCTCTATCTCTACTCCTATAAAAAGCCGAGTTGGTGATGATCGTGTGCCTCCTATGCTTCATTTACAACCATTCGATTTACATCCAACGCATCTGAGACAAACTATGTCAGTTTTGCAAAAAGACCCCCGTACTCCAGTCCTCATTAGTAGATAACCCCCCGCCTCTCACGTTCAGCCATCTCTCCCTCTCACCTCATCAAGCCATCTCAGGAAAAAATTAGAAGGATCTGGAAAGGTCACTGCTTTAGGCGCCCGTTTTCCCCCAACTCATCTCCTGTCTTCTCTCAGGCTGCATTGCCGACCACCACCACGACCCCCTCCAACTTGACATCTCCTCTGCCCCCTTCTAAGCCATGCTGATTTACATTCATGGTGGTCTAGAAAAAATAAACAAAATCGATACTCAAAAAATAATTCTTAAAGATCATTTCTTGCAAAGCATAATATGCGTTATTTCTTCAAAAAAATTGGATGTAGGTTGAACAATTGAACACTTTTTTTTGCAAAAGATATTTTTTATCTATTTAGCCTACATTTACTATTCACCCGGATGCTTGTGAGCTCTAGAGAAGAAATAATATGCAAAGAAACCTATTGATATTTGTTACACATGAGATGACCCCCACATACTTTGTCAAAAAAACAACTCCCTGATCAATGCATTTCACTGTTCCGTGCAACGCACAGGCATCTTACTATTTATAGTACTACCTCTGTCCTGGTTTATTGGTCCCCATTGTAATTTGTGCCAAATTTTGACCATAAATTTAACTAACAAAATGCTCATGCATGTCACCAAAAATTATATCATTGAAAACTATGTTCAAATACGAATCCAACGATATAGTTTCTGTTGTCATGCACTAACATTTTGTTAGTTAAACCTTCAGTCAAATTACATGGGGGACTAATAAACCACGACAGAGGTAGTCCTAGTGTAGAGGGCGGCGCTGCATGGGAGTCTCACCCCGCTCGTGGCGCGGCAGTAAAGCCGTCATATCACAAAACCCCACCACTCCCAGTAATAAGTGGCCTGGTAAAATAAACGGACAAGCAACCATCACATCCCTATGTCTTTTTGTATTTCATCTCTTTGCATTCATCTCGCACACTAGATCCCTAGCTACTACTCCTACTACTAGTAGTAGTACTCAAGTTGGAATTCCCATTGCACGGCACAACTTCTTTGGCAAAAAAATTGATACAGGGTGTACGAAGCGGTTTGGGAATTTGCATGCCTTCCCGACCAGTGAGATACTCCATACAAAGTACAATAGAGAAAAAACCACAGAGAGAAGGAAGCTAAAGTAAACAATCAAACAATCAATTTTGCATTTCTTTTACATTGAATCGTTTCACAAGCTTGACTAGTGTCGTTTTTCTACTTTTACCAAAATCGCATCGTAATGTTAAAATGTGCATTTGCACATGTGTACTCCCTCGGTTCGTGGAAAATTGTACATCTAGCATTAGAATTTTTTTCAACAAAGAGTGTACATCTACACTTCCAATGCACTTAGCCTTTAATCTAATCGGTATTGATTGACTAATGCAACAACTTGTGCTTTAGCTATAGGCTGCATGTCTATCCTTAATTACAGCATGCAAGAACCTTCATTTAATCTTCTTCTCTCAATGGTCGCATGCACAAATAAGTATGCTACTTTTGGGCGTTAATTATGCCATGAAGTTCCGGTTCCTCTTGGTCAATGTGTAAATCTCTATATGTAGAGTCTTTCACGGACATAGGGAGTACACATAATAGTAGTAGTACAATATACAAGCATACATAGAGAGAGACATCTACTGTGATATATAGTTAAGTTTGTGTTATATGCGCGTACTTACAAATGTGTACGGATACAAAAGGTTACCAAACTTTCCCTTTTACATACTTAATTAAGGATGCTAATAACTCCCGAACGTTTGGGATTTATCACTTCCGTCCCAAAACTAATGAGATCGCCTTATGATATTAAATTATTCCTAATAAGAGCCACGACACTCGCTGGAGCGCTTGCGGCACGCCACGAGTGCCCTGGTGTGTGGCCGTTTCCCAGCGCAGCAACACAACGCATGTTCCTTGGCCTTGCAACTTGTGAGGTGCTGATTGGCGGCTTGCGGCAGGCGAACGCGATCTCAACGGTCTGGTGATCCGGCGCTAACAGGTACTCCTCCTCACTGGAAGCATGCTCCCGGTCCACGTACCATCAAGCATAGATGAGGCGCTTGGGCCCGACTACACTCAGGGCTTTGGCACGGGCGTCCTCCGCCACCCACACGGCCCTTGCATGAGCCTTCTACCAAAGAGCCAATTGCCTAACTTTCTCGAACGCAACATAGGCCTGCTAGGCAGCATGCCTTGCGTCGCTCTTCTCTTCCTCGGCCTTCTTCTCCGCCTCTCTTTTGGCACGCTCTGCTAGAGGCAAAGCCTCCCACAAGGCAACCTCCATTTCTTTCCAAAGCTCCTCCAAGTTGGGGGGGGGGCTCGGCGGGCGGTGCGACGTTCTCCTCATAGCGGGAAGCCGACGCGTCCTCCGATGCACGTGGTGGCGAGACTCGAAACACCGACGTGTCCACCTCAACACGTCACGGCGACGAGCGGAACGCCGACACGTCATCCTCCACTGGTGGCAGCGAGGAACGGAACACCGACGTGTCCTGCTCGACTAGTGGCGGCCAAGAATGGAACGGCAACGCGTGACCCTCCGCACGGGGCAACAAGGGGCGCCTAGGGCTTGGGAGGGGTGATTCCATGGTGGTCGATGGGTCCTTAACTGAGAGGGAGGGGGAGATAAAGGCGATGAACATGAGCGTTCTTCCGAATGTCATGGGAGGCGTAATATTTATAGCGAGCAATGCCACACCTACGTACAATATGTTGCATGATTAACGTAATAGTTAGGTGGGCATATTTTTGTTGGAGTAAATTACAGGGGAGGGGTGGAAATATTGTTGGTCACAATGGATTGGACGAGCGCGGGAGGAGGAGAGTCATGCATGCAGATTGTTTTCACACGGGGAGGAGTGGTGGGACTGCCGGAGGGAGAAGGAGAGTCAAGCATGCAGACTATTTTCACACATGATGGAGATGAAAAGATTTGGAGACGAATGGGCTTCCTGTAGGTATGGGGAATGGTTCATAAGTCATCTTACATGCAATGAACTGACCATTGCATGCATGCAATGCAACAATGCATTGGCATACACATTTTTTTGTGAAGAACAAGGGCATTAATTGAGTACTTTTGTAGACTACAAAAACTATTCCACCACCTCTATCTTGGTAAGAGTAGGTGAGATTTTTGAATCGGTCCCTTTAAACAAGAAGGGAGGTAGTAGTACTCTTATAGCTAACCTTGTTGTGATGACTATATATGACATGGCAATATCATAACGCACCTGGACGGAGGAACTAGTCTGCATAGTGCATATAAGTTTTGTATGAAGTCAAAGTACCTCTACTTTGACCAAACTTATAGAAAAATTTATCAACATTCACAGTGTCAAATCAATATTTTTATATTCATTATGAAATGTAGTTTCATAAAATATATATTTGGTATTGTAGATATTGATATTTTTAATATAAATTTGGTTAAACTTTGCAAACTTTCACTTAACACAAATCTTATGCGGAGTAAAAAGGACCAGAGGGAGTATCATGCATGCAGAGTAGGCAAAAAAATTGCTCATTTATAGTCATCTGAAGTCCCAAAGGGCGCGACCGCCCGAGGGCGGCGAAGGTCGTGGGAGGCGCGACGGTCGATGGAATTAAGTGAAATTTACATGCATGCGCTGGCATGCCGTGCGAACACGCAGAAGCTATACCGTCAGGCCTATGATGTGGGTCGAGTAGACATGATATCTAGTGGGTCCCGTATAGTACTCGAGAACTCTTTGGGGGCATGCAACTGTTTATCCACTGGGCAAGCCACCACCCGACGCCGTTCGCACGCCCTACTCATCCCCGTCTTGTACCTTACAACAGTTCGCTCCCAGTCGTCCCGTCCTTTCATATTACACCAGTTGCACTTCTCCTAACCCGCCTCCAAAATCCATGGCCTCCCAAATCTTCATATCGGCGGTGAGTACAAGGTTAGAACCATCACCGACGACGAGTTCATTGTCATCTAGACCTGTAGATCCGCGACGGTGGAATCATGCCTTGGTCGCTTCCTACACATGTTCGAAAGTTTAAAGGATGAGTGGGTCACTGGGCTAGATGTTGAGTACACCACGGTCCTAGAAAAAGGAGAAGCTTCTAAAGGTGGCAGAGATGAAGAAGCTCACCATGATCTAGGTTTGCGTACATAACATGTGCTTGGTCTATGACATATGCCATGCCGATGTTAGGTGCCAGAATTTTGAGGTCTTCCTCAAGGACAGAAGAGTGAAATTCATTACTGTAGACTTTACGAATGACAGGAGAGTCCTGGGTCGGATAGACCTTGTTGTAGGCCAACCCTTTGATATCGAGAAAGTAAGCCTGGTGTCCTCCTCTTAGCCTTCAATGCTAACCCTGGCAGCAGCCATGATTGATCCTTCATACGTTGAACTAAAGAAACCTCACCCCAAGTTTCATCATGCATGGGAATCGAAGAAAATAGATGAAGATCACATCGTGTATGCGGCAACAGATGCCTACCTTTGTTTAAATATCTATCAGGGTTGGATGAAGAAGCAGAGCCCAGTGTCCGGTTCAAGCAAAGAAGTGTCGGCGAAGAGGAAGAGGAAGAGGGATGAGGATGAAGTCGAGGACGTGGACAAGGACTCGAGTAAGGTGGCAAAGCCGTTGCTCATGTTGGTTCTACTGCAGTGCCAAGCGGACTAGTTGCTTAGTTTTAATTCAGGGGTGTGTTGTAGTGAGCCCCCAGCGGAACTATGTTATGTTCTTTCTTGTTATTTGAACTCTTTAGTACGTAGTAGTACTGGTATGTCTTACTACTGTACTTCTTGTAGTTGGTACTACTACTCATTTCGCGTTCCTACTATACTTAATACGTACTAGTAGTATAATTTGGGTCAGTCGATTTGTGAAACAAGAAGTTCACCAGAGCGAAGGAAGACGATGGCAGAGAAGCTACCCCGGTATCTATATTAGGGTGGCAGGGTGCCCATGATCTATCTTATGAGTGTTGGGTGTGGAATGCAGTTCACCGGAAAAAATGGATTGTGCCGGATGGCGGGGGTCGGGGGAGCATGGCAGTGGCAGGCGGTTCAGGGGAGGGCGGGACGGCGGCGGCTCGATGGTTGAGAAGAAGATGAACAATGCATCATTTTCAAAGGTTGAAGAAGCCCTTCTAGCCGTCCATGTTGCATCCAACAGCTCACAAGAGTCAATTGACCCAAATTGTTTCTTTAGATTGCATAATCCACATGGCATTGAAGGTCTCGAAGGTAGATTCCACATCTGCACCCGGTTTGCGGGCTTGGTGCGGGCGCGATCGGCTTTCGCCGTGATAGCCACCATGCAAGCCTCCTCCGCGCGGGCGGAGACGACAATGACCCGCTAGCTCCTCCTCCCCGACATGCTGGAGCACGCGGTCGTCCTCCTCCTCTTCATAAGCTGTGGGCATATACGTGGCTCGACTTGCTCGCGTGCTTGGCAGTGTGGTGTCATCGTGAGGAGGGACCGCAGACGACATGAGGGGTTGAGATCCTCTGTAGTACTGTACAGTGTTGTAGTGCGGATGACATGTGGGGTCGGGTCCCACATGGCAGCGATAGTACTACACCGTACGGTACCGCAGTGGTTGTATGCATGCGCAATGGCAACGGCATATTGATGAATGCGCTTATGGGAGTTTGGTTATAGGGTTGGTCAAACTTAAAAGAACACCACACTAGTACACATAATCTTGTGCAAGAGCGTGCATCATGATCGCGCTTATACACCACATTAGTTAGCACAATATCGATATGGAATCTTGTGCAAGTGCATGCACCGCGGCCATGCGGTCGATCGAAAGGTGCGTCATGGTGTCGCGCTGGAAGGACATCGACTGAACTTTTCTTGTGTGTGAAAAAAATCCCCGAATATTACTCTACCTTTTTTTGCTAGAAAAGTTCTTCACGCTACAATATTCCCATATATTTGTATTTAGCTTCAGTTTGTGATTATTTGTATTTGGACGTTTTAGGTGCCCCCTACAAAAAATTAATAGAGATTTTGTGTGTGTAATGGAGAGAGAACGCGTGTATGTGTCTATATGTGTGTTGTGGTGGAAGGGCAATGTGGAGACGGTGTGCGTATGATAGTCATAGACATGTGTGAATGTGCAAATGATCATGTATGAGTGAGACATGAAGATATGCCGAGATGTTGTGTATACATGAGAGAACGGTCTTCTATTTGTGTTTTTTGTGTGTGCGTGAGAGAGAGGAGCATCCGTAGCACAACAACCATCTCTCTCGATTCGACCGTCCCTCACACAATTGCATGTAACACATGCATCAACACACACATTTTGACACCCTCACCAGCCCCTGCCCGCCTCAAGGCACCCACATCACTCTCTATCTCGCACACATAATCTCTTCATGAAGACCCTATTTGGCATGCATGTACCTCTCCATCACATACATACCATGTACCAAGAACACACATTTATCTATTGCTATGTCTCTTTGCCTCGCAAACACACTCCCCATAGTCCTCTCTTTGTATACTGCACACGTACTCTCTATATTGCTTAAACATTGACACACGTGATGTATCTGTCTTGCACCATTAGCCTCTCTCGCATGCTCATAATGCACACACATTCTCTCCATAGGTTTGATTTCTCTCAATATTTGACACACACACACACACACAGTCCCCCACCCCGAGCGCACTATCCATCCCCATCCAAGGTTATATGGCAACCACTATCGCTTGTGCTTTTTTGCACCCCCACATGCACACCACCTAGATCTTCAAGGAGGGCATCGGGAAGAACAAGCACGACGACCAGACTGCACTAGAGACCGCGGGGCCATTTGGAAGCAGGATGATGTGACGACGACCGAGTAACTCCTTTCCCTTCTCTCCCTCTCCCTCCCTCCATCCCACACGAAATTATCAATCCCTCAGCCCACAAGATTCCCCTCTAGTCCATGTTCTTTTGAGCTCTGTCATCAAACCTTTTGTCTCTTCTCCTTCCACGTGTACAAAATCTCGATGCGCACGCATCCCACTCCTTATATTACATGTCTCCATCTTTCTCACAGACCTAACTTCTTCCTCCGTATACATATATACATATCCCTCTATCACACACTTCCTCTCTCTCTCATGGGGTTTCTCTCCTACTCTCTCGCCCACATATATACAATCTTTCCCGTGCTCTGTCTCTTTCTTCCACTTGGTGTATATCTTGTGTGTTCAGTGCACCCATCCCTCTCCCGCCATTGCTCCATCTTCACAAACTCTCTACGTTTCATTCACATATTGGGATGTGTTCTAAAAATTGCTTTAGACTGGATCATGTAGAGTTATGGTTGGTTTTGTTGAGTTGGATTATGTGAGTTTGAGCATATTGTGAAGTACTATAGACCTAGTATTCATCTTGGAATTCAACAATGATTCTAAATATTGAATTGTATAAACCATTACATTCGAAGTCAGTAGCTTAATATATTTATTTCACAATTATAACAAAATTGATGCCACGACAAACTAAGAAAACAGATGTGTACTCCCTCTGTTTTTACTTAAGTTCGCGTATTAGCATTGGTCAAAGTCAAGTTTTGTCAACTCTGACAAAGTTTATAAACAAAAATATTAACATATAAGATAACAAATCAATACCATTAGATTCATTATTGAATGTACTTTCACATCATACAAATTTTTTATGGTAAATGTTTATATTTTTTCTATAAACTTGGTCAAAATTTAGGAAGTATGACTTCAGCCAAACCTAATATGCAGAGTAAATAAAAATGAAGGGGTACAGTGCTCCTAGCTATTCAGCCCAATCACCCAACACGCCAGACGGGGAGTAGGGAGTAGTATAGTGTTACAAATTTGCCTCAAAAAAGTACAGTGTTACAAATTTTCAAGTCGGCGACAAAATCTCCCGCTTCCATCGAGATTTCCCGCAACTCAGATTCGACCAATGCAAATTTACCATCATACCCTTGGTCGAACAGGCCAACGAATGTTGGTTGGTCGGGAGCTGCTTTGCTAACTTCATGTTAACCCCACCCATACAACCACACCCCAACACCTGGAGTACTCCTCATTATTCCCCATTTTCTATCCCCACCGCAAAATAGACTTCTCCGCGGTACCGCAGCACCTTCGTGCCCCTCCCCTTCTTCATTGGCGCACTCATCCACCGCAGCGCATCTGCCTCATCGACGATGTCGTATGCTGCACTGGAGCCGGTCCGCCGTCGCCGTCGTACACGGAGCCGCTTCCCCCGCGACGTCTTCCACGGTCTCGGATGTGCTTACCGAAAGTTGACTCCAAGCGCAGCATCACCAACATCATCGACAATGAACCAACTCTCGTTGCCGACCGTGATGCACAGACAATGCCACGACCTTCGTACTCCTCCTCGACTGGTAATGTGTAT
Organism: Triticum aestivum; assembly: GCF_018294505.1. NCBI lineage: Eukaryota > Viridiplantae > Streptophyta > Magnoliopsida > Poales > Poaceae > Triticum > Triticum aestivum. Next base: position 305,667,544 of record NC_057794.1, read on the forward strand.
ATTGATTCTCTTAGAAGTACATGTGCAGTTCCGATTATGTTCATACCTACCCTTCAAATTTCATGGATGCTATTGTTCTGGTAAAAGTAATTGGTTATAGCTTGCATTATCCAATATAATATCATCTTTTAATTGTGCATCGCTCATGTATTGCATTGTGCTTGGGTAGGTTCTTCATCTGTAACCAGTAGTGTCGCAAATGATGGAAAGTTTTTAGAATAGCAGGGAGGTGATCCCCCTGTTCTATTCACTCAAAATGAAACCACAACGTAGTTCTAGCAAAGTTGAAGAGCCACATAGTAGGATATTAAAAATCACTCGTGCTAACATGGCAGATGAGTGCTTTAATGTTGCCCACAAGATGCATGACTATTACTATATTCTTCTTGCCATGTTGAGATTTTAAAACTACAAATGCGAACATGCACAGGAGCAATGAAGACCAAATACGGGATGTTGGGGACATCTTCATGGAACGTCGCAAGTTAAAGAGAAGTTGCACTGAACCTGTAAAACAAGCTTTGGTAAGTAACAACCTTTCAATTACTTTGACATTGAGAACCTGACTAGAGTGGTGGATGTTTTGTGTGTCCTTGTTTCGTTAATGAAATCGGGGGGAGCTCCCTCTTTTGATCAATTATTTTTACTTTGACATGGTATGTGTCTGGCAGCAGTAGTGAACACAGGACCAGGCCAGGCCCTGGGCAAGCATCAAGCCCAAAACAGCGTCAAACCAAGTTGTCTGCTTGGCTAGGGTTCTTGCCATGCAATCCCGCAGTGTGGCAGATTATTAAACAATAACAGGCAAGACAAACAATTTCCTGTTGAAGGAAATATGCCCTAGAGGCAATAATCAAGTTGGTATTTATATTTCCTTATATCGTGATAAATGTTTACTATTCATGATAGAATTGTATTAAACCGAAAACTTGATACATGTGTGGATACATAGACAAAACACCGTCTCCCTAGTAAGCATCTACTAGACTAGCTCGTTGATCAAAGATGGTTAAGTTTCCTGACCATAGACACATGTTGTCATTTGATTAACGAGATCACATCATTAGGAGAATGATGTGATGGACAAGACCCATCTGTTAGCTTAGCATAATGATCGTTAAGTTTTATTGCTATTGCTTTCTTCATGACTTACACATATTCCTTTGACTATGAGATTATGCAAATCCCGGATACCGGAGGAATACCTTGTGTGCTATCAAACTTCACAACATAACTGAGTGATTATAAAGATGCTCTATAGGTATCTCCGAAGGTGTTTGTTGGGTTGGCATATATCGATATTAGGATTTGTCAATCTGAGTATCGGAGAGGTATCTCTAGGCCCTCTCGGTAATGCCCATCATGATAAGCCTTGCAAGCAATGTGAATAATGAGTTACTTATGGGAGATGCATTACAAAATGAGTAAAGAGACTTGCCATTAACGAGATTTAACTAGGTATGGAGATACCGACGATTGAATCTCGGGCAAGTAACATACTGATGACAAAGGGAATAATGTATGTTGTCATTACGGTTTGACCGATAAAGATATTCGTAGAATATGTGGGAACCAATATGAGCATCCAGGTTCTGCTATTGGTTATTGACCGGAGAAGAGTCTCGGTCATGTCTACATAGTTCTCAAACCCGTAGGGTCCGCACACTTAACGTTCGATGACGATTTGTATTATATGATTTATGTGATTTGGTGCCCGAATGTTGTTTGGAGTCCTAGATGAGATCACAGACATGACGAGGAGTCTCAAAATGGTCGAGAGGTAAAGATTGATATATTGGATGATAGTATTCGGACACCGAAAGTGTTCCGGGAAGTATTGGGTACATACCGGAGTACCGGGGAGTTACCGGAACCCCTCGGGGGAAGATATGGGCCATATGGGCCATAGGAGGGAGGCACACCAGCCCGCAAAGGGGTGGCGCGCCCCTCCTAAGGAAGGAGGCCGAATAGTACTAGGAGACGGGGCGGCGCCCCCTTTCCTTCTCCTCCTCTCTCTCCTTCCCCCTTTCCCCCCTCCGATAAAAGGAAAGGGGGGCCGAATCCTACTAGGAGCCCAAGTAGGATTCCTCCTACTGGGGCGCGCCTAGGGCTGGCCTTCTCCCCCTCCCTCCTTTATATACATCGAGGGGGCGCCTACAACACACATCAATTGTTCCTAGCCGTTTGTGGCGCCCCCCTCCACAGTTTACGCCTCCGATCATATTCACGTAGTGCTTAGACAAAGCCCTGCACGGATCACTTCACCATCACCGTCACCACACCGTCGTGCTGATGGAACTCTCCCTCCACACTTTGCTGGATCAAAAGTTCGAGGGACGTCATCGAGTTGAACGTGTGCAGAACTCGGAGGTGCCATATGTTCGGTGCTTGATCGGTCGAAATGAGAAGAAGTTCGACTACATCAACCGCATTAACAAACGCTTCCGCTTTCGGTCTATGAGGGTACGTGGACACACTCTCCCCTCTCGTTGCTATGCATCTCCTAGATAGATCTTGCGTGAGCGTAGGATTTTTTTTGAAATTGCATGCTATGTTCCCCAACAGTGGCATACGAGCCATGTCTATGTGTAGATGATATTCACGAGTAGAACTGATGAGGACATCAATACCATTGTTACACCCACAGATCCTTTTAAGGTCACGTGTTGATGGTCCTTTTAAGGTGTTAGAGAAAATAAATGATAATGCATATAAACTTGAGCTGCATGCAGATTTTGGGGTTAGTCCCACTTTTAACATTGCAGATTTGAAGCCTTATTTGGGTGAGGAAGATGAGCTTCTGTCGAGGACGACTTCATTTCAAGAAGGGGAGGATGATGAGGACATCAATACCATTGTTACACCCACAGCTCCTGCTGCTATACACACTGGACCAATTACTAGAGCTCGCGCACGCCAATTAAATTATCAGGTACTTTTGTTTCTTGGTAATGATTCTAATGTTCATGAGAATATGATGCTGCCTAAATTGGATACATTTGTTTTGCTTACAAATGAAGGGCCTGGCACGGATAAGAGGGATGAACACTGGAGCAAGACCAAGCATGGAGATGATGGCATGCGCAAGGGGATCAAGAACGAAGTTACAAGTGATGATTTCAGGACTTTGAAGCCACCATAAGGAGTGCATGAAGCCTTGGACGAAATATACAAGATGCCGCTTCATAAATTTCGTTCAGAGACTATTCTAGGTGTTGCGTCATCTTATTATTGGGCCAGGCCCACGTATTTTCGAAATACTTAAGTATAGGCTGTTTTTAGAGTCCGTATGTGTGGGAAAACAAGAGTTAGGGTTGATTTCGGACCCCTCCTCCAAGGTCCATGAAATTCCCCCCTCTTCCTCCATATATACAGCCCTTAGGGCGTCGTTTAGACTTTGGGTTTTGTTTAGATTAAAAGTTCGCCATAGTTGCAACTTCACATACTTCGTTTGTGTCCAACGACCAGACCAAGACGTCACAGAACCCCACCTTTGATTAATAAAGCTTTCTTCTTATATTCGCAATATCCAGATTGCAATCTTAGTTTCTTGCTTGTTCTTCATTTGCCTGCAGGAAATAGACCTTCGTGGTCAGGTTGATCGTGCTCCGGCGTGGTCAATAACCTCTCGGAGTTGGTTTAGCGATTGCTAAGGCGCGACATCCTCGCACGTTCGTAGTCGGATCGTCAAAGTCGACTTCCTCCAAAACGATAGACACCATCTCATCGAAAGACAGGACACCTTTGCCCCTATCAAGTGGTATCAGATTTCCAGGTTGCTCGGTGAGATTTTACAGTTTTTCGTAGTTTAGATCGAGTTTGTTATTCATACCTACAATCCACGAAAAAGCCAAAAAAATTTAGGGTTAGTTCATCATATCCGAACCAGTCTGAGCCTTTGCATAGTCTTTTCAGTATTTTGCTTTGTTGAATTTGCGGTTGCATCGTCGTTTCTAGTTGCTGGTCTTAGAGTCTAGTCTTTTAGAGTTTCGAGTTCTGGTCATAAGTTGTCACATCGCCGCCGCACCATCGTCATCGTTCCAACCATATACAACTACCACCAACATATTCCTTACCACTGCCATATACATCCGCCTGTCCACCACCAATCCGAGTCCACATATACATCCGCATGTCCACCACCAATCCGTGTCCACATATACATCCGCCTGTCCAAACCAATCCGAGTCCACATATACATCCGCCTGCCCACCACCAATCCGAGTCCACATATACATCCGCCTGTCCACCACCAATCTGGGTCCACATATATATCTGCCTGTCCACCACCAATCCGAGTTCTTTTCATATTAGGTTTGTTTTCGAGATCCATCTAGTTTTCGTTTTGTGTTTCTTTGCCTGAGTAGGCCTCGAAAAAAAAGTCTGGAGACCCCTGGGCAGTTTTTAGGCCAAAATTTCGGCGACCAAAAATATTTTTCCCTATCCTATTTTTAGATCCCACGGAGCGTTTTGAGACACTCGCCATCATAGTGAATTTTTTGTCGCATTTTTTCGTCGTCGCTGCCCTGATTTCCGAAAAAAGTCAAAAAAAATTGTGCCCATCGTGTCAGTTTGACGAGGGAAGAGTGTTGAGACACTCGCCATTATAGTGAAATTTCGCAAAAAAAAAGAGGAGCGCAAAAAAAAGAGGAGCGCCAAAAAAAACAGAGCGAAAAAAATCTAGAGTGTGATTTTCCCTTGTTTACGTGCAGCGCCGTGATTTTGTTAGTGTTCTAGGCTCGCGTCTCTAGCACGGTCTAGCCTAGGACCAGCACAGTACCGTCGTTGAGCGTTTATTCAACTTTGTATCTCTGAATTGATTATTGCTGACCCTTTTGCTACCATATTATAAGCCTTCCCAGCTCCACATACATCTATGTTGTGAGTTTGACTCTCCCTGGTAATCGCTCTATCCAAGCTTTGAGAGTTTTGACTATGACGGTTGCCGATCACCGCCTGCTACTTGGTAAGAACTGGTAAGAATTTGAGATTCGCTTGACGGATTTGTGACTGTCCATTACACCACCACCACTTCCTAGTAGTCTGTAGGATCATATTCTTGTGTGTTTCTATTGCTGCTAACCATGGCAGGATCACAAGCCGATGAGACAGATTGGGAGAACATGACGAACAAAGAGCTACATGATAAATTTCAGCAAATGATGAGTGGACAGGTGCAAGATGTGCTCAACAGATTTGAAGAGGCCATGGAGAAGATAGATGGCCTGGAGAAGACGTTCGAAACAAAGCTCGATAACAAGTTTAATGAATTGCTCGCGGTCTTCCACCACCACCAGCAGCTGCACCTAACGCACCTCTACAACAACAACAACAACAACAACAACAACAACAACAACAACAACAACAACAACAACAACAACAACAACAACAACAACAACAACAACAACAACAACAACAACAACAACAACAACAACAACAACAACAACAACAACAACAACAACAACAACAACGCCTTCCAAATCAAGTGGGACAGGCACTGCGCATTCCCCTTGAGCCTGGTCAAAATTCTGGTGCCGCTGTTGATGCTTCTGTAGCTCCTTCTGCTACTGCAGAGGTGGAGGACCATTACGAGGATGAGGTTGATCAAAAACAGAACTACGTGCAACCACCAGCACCACCGCCACCAGGTCGTCCTCATGCATATCATCGCAATGGTAGGGCTGCACAACCACCTCAGGTACGTGATCATGACCATCTCCCTAAACTAAAATTGAACATTCCACCATTTGAGGGTAGATATGTTCATGATATATATCTTACTTGGGAGTTAGAAACTGAACAACAATTTACATGTTTACAATATCCTGAGGAGAGACGTGTTCCTGCTGCTGTTTGTGCTTTCACTAGCTTTGCATGTGTTTGGTGGTCTGAAACATTGTAGAGTATATCCTATTCCAGCTACTTGGGCTGCTTTGAAAACTGCTATGCGTACTCGTTGGGTTCCACCATATTATCAACGTGAATTACTTCAAAAATTGCAGCGTTTAAGACAAGGAATTTTTTTGTAGAAGAATATTATCAGGAATTACAAACTGGCATGATTAGATGTGGTATTATTGAGGAGAATAAAGCTATGCTTGCACGTTTTATGGGTGGATTAAATAGAGAGATTCAGACCATTCTAGAGTATAAGGAGTATACTAATATCACTCGTTTATTCCATCTTGCTTGTAAAGCTGAACGTGAAGTGCAGGATCGACAGGCATGGGCGCGAACTAACTTTTCTGCAGGTCGATCTTCATCATGGACACCACATGCATCCTCTACTTCCACTACACCAGCACCTCCATCAGGTGCCACCTCCAGCCGTGATACAAGAAAGCAGGCACAACCACCACTATCTGCCAAGAGCACATCTGCCGGGCCTACGCAGAGCTCTTCTTCTTCCATGGCATCAACAGGGCACACAAGTGATATTATTTGTCGTCATTGTAAGGGCAGAGGACATTTTGCGAGAGAATGCAAATCTCAGCGTGTGATGATTGCTACTGAGGATGGTGGGTATGAGTCCGCTAGTGACTATGATGAGGAGACTTTGGCTCTTATTACACATGAAGAACACGGTGGAGATGATTCTGATCATGAGACGCAATACATGGCTGCTGAAGATGCTGACAGGTATGAATGTTTAGTTGCTCAACGTGTTTTGAGTGTGCAGGTTACACAAGCTGAGCAAAATCAGAGGCATAATTTGTTCCATACAAAGGGAGTTGTGAAGGAACATTCTGTTCGCATCATCATAGATGGAGGAAGCCGCAACAATTTGGCTAGCATGGAGATGGTGGATAAGCTATCTCTCGCCACAAGACCACATCCACATCCTTACTACATCCAATGGTTCAACAACAGCGGCAAGGTTAAGGTAACACGTACTGTTCATGTGCATTTTAGTATCTCTACATATGTTGATTATGTTGATTGTGATGTGGTACCCATGCAAGCATGTTCCTTATTACTTGGTAGACCATGGCAATTTGATAAAAACTCTTTACACCATGGTAGAAATAATCAGTATACTCTTGTTCATAAGGATAGCCATATTACTTTGCTTCCCATGACTCCTGAATCCATTTTGAAAGATGATATTAATAGAGCAAATAAAGCAAAATAGGAGAAAAATAAGAGTGAAAATCAGATTGTGGCAAAAGAATTTGAGCAACAAATGAAGCCTAATAATAAACCACCTAGTGTTGCTTCTGAAATTAAATTGAAAAGTGCATGTTTACTTGCCACAAAATCTGATATTGATGATCTAGATTTCAGCAAATCTGCTTGCTATGCTTTTGTGTGCAAAGAGGCATTATTTTCATTCGAGGACGTGCCTTCCTCTTTGCCTCTCGCTGTTACTAACATTTTGCAGGAGTTCGTCGATGTCTTTCCACAAGATGTGCCATCGGGATTACCACCTATTCGAGGGATTGAGCATCAGATTGATTTAATTCCCGGTACTTCGCTATCCAACCGTGCACCATACCATACCAATCCAGAGGAGACGAAGGAGATTATGTGTCAAGTCCAGGAGCTCCTCGACAAAGGTTATATACGTGAATCACTTAGTCCATGTGTTGTTTCTATTATTCTAGTGCCGAAAAAGGATGGTACATCACAAATGTGTGTTGATTGTAGAGGCATTAGTAATATTACTATCCGTTATCGTCATCATATTACTAGGCTAGATGATATGCTTGATGAATTGAGTGGCTCTACAATATTCTCCAAAGTTGATTTGCGTAGTGGATACCATCAAATTCGTATGAAATTGGGAGATGAATGGAAAATGACATTTAAAACTAAGCTTGGTTTATATGAGTGGTTAGTCATGCCTTTTGGGTTAACTAATGCACCTAGTACTTTCATGAGATTAATGAACGAAGTTTTACGTGCTTTCATTGGATGATTTGTGGTAATCTATTTTGATGATATACTGATTTATAGCAAATCTTTGGAAGAACATTTGGAACATTTACGTGTTGTTTTTATTGCTCTACGTGATGCACGTTTGTTTGGTAACCTTGGGAAGTGCACCTTTTGCACCGACCGAGCATCTTTTCTTGGCTATGTTGTTACTCCAGAGGGAATTGAAGTTGATAAAGCCAAGATAGAAGCTATTGAGAGTTGGCCGCAGCCCAAAACGGTCACAGAAGTGAGGAGTTTTCTTGGACTCACTAGTTCCTATAGGCGTTTTGTGAGAGATTTTAGCACCATTGCTACACCTCTCAATGAGCTTACAAAGAAGGATGTGCCTTATGTTTGGGCTACCGCACAGGAAGAAGCCTTCACGGTATTGAAAGATAAGTTGACACATGCTCCTTTACTCCAACTTCCTGATTTAATAAGACTTTTGAGCTTGAATGTGATGCTAGTGGAATTGGATTAGGAGGTGTGTTATTACAAGATGGCAAACCTGTTGCATACTTTTCTGAAAAATTTAGTGGGCCTAGTCGGAACTATTCTACTTATGATAAAGAATTATATGCTCTTGTTCGGACCTTAGAAACATGGCAACATTATTTATGGCCCAAAGAATTTGTTATACATTCTGATCTTGAATCTTTGAAACATATTAGAAGTCAAGCAAAACTGAACTATAGACATGCTAAATGGGCTGAATTCATTGAGACTTTCCCTTATGTCATTAAACACAAGAAGGGTAAAGAAAATCAAATTGTGGCAAAAGAATTTGAGCAACAAATGAAACCTAATAATAACCATCTAGTGTTGCTTCTGAAATTAAATTGAAAAGTGCATGTTTACTTGCCACAAAATCTGATATTGATGAGCTAGATTTCAGCAAATCTGTTTGCTATGCTTTTGTGTGCAAAGAGGCATTATTTTCATTCGAGGACGTGCCTTCCTCTTTGCCCCCTGCTGTCACTAACATTTTACAGGAGTTTGCTGACGTCTTCCCACAAGACGTGCCACCGGGATGACCACCTATTCGAGGGATTGAGAATCAAATTGACTTAATTCCTGGTGCATCGCTACCCAACCATGCACCATACCGTACCAATCCAGAGGAGACGAAGGAGATTATGCGTCAAGTACAGGAGCTGCTCGACAAAGGTTACATATGCAAATCTCTTAGTCCTTGTGTTGTTTCTATTATACTAGTGCCTAAAAAGGATGGTACGTCGCGTATGTGTGTTGATTGTAGAGGCATTAATAATATTACTATTCATTATCGTCATCCTATTCCTAGGCTAGATGATATGCTCGATGAATTGAGTGGCTCTACAATTTTCTCCAAAGTTGATTTGCGCAGTAGATACCATCAAATTCGTATGAAATTGGGAGATGAATGGAAAACGGCATTTAAAACTAAGTTTGGTTTATATGAGTGGTTAGTCATGCCTTTTGGGTTAACTAATGCACCTAGTACTTTCATGAGACTAATGAACGAAGTTTTACGTGCTTTCATTGGACGATTTGTGATAGTCTATTTTGATGATATATTGATTTATAGCAAATCTTTGGAGGAACATTTGGAACATTTACGTGATGTTTTTATTGCTCTACGTGATGCACGTTTGTTTGGTAACCTTGGTAAGTGCACCTTCTGCACCGATCGAGTATCTTTTCTTGGCTATGTTGTTACTCCATAGGGAATTGAAGTTGATAAAGCCAAGATTGAAGCTATTGAGAGTTGGTCGCAGCCCAAAACGGTCACACAAGTGAGGAGTTTTCTTGGCCTCGCTGGTTTCTATAGGCATTTTGTGAGAGATTTCAGCACCATTGCTGCACCTCTCAATGAGCTTACAAAGAAGAATGTGCCTTTTGTTTGGGGTACCGCACAGGAAGAAGCCTTCATGGTATTGAAAGATAAGTTGACACATGCTCCTTTACTCCAACTACCTGATTTTAATAAGACTTTTGAGCTTGAATGTGATGCTAGTGGAATTGGATTAGGAGGTGTGTTATTACAAGATGGCAAACCTGTTGCATACTTCTCTGAAAAATTGAGTGGACCTAGTCTGAACTATTCTACTTATGATAAAGAATTATATGCTCTTGTTCAGACCTTAGAAACATGGCGACATTATTTATGGCCCAAGGAATTTGTTATACATTCTGATCATGAATCTTTGAAACACATTAAAAGTCAAGCAAAACTGAACCGTAGACATGCTAAATGGGTTGAATTCATCGAGACTTTCCCTTATGTCATTAAACAGAAGAAGGGTAAAGAAAATGTTATTGCTGATGCATTGTCTCGTCATTATACTATGCTTTCACAACTTGACTTTAAAATATGTGGTTTGGAGACCATCAAAGATCAATATGTGCATGATGCTGAATTTAAAGATGTATTGCAGAATTGTAAGGAAGGGGGAACTTGGAACAAGTTCGTTCTTAATGATGGATTTGTGTTTCGTGCTAACAAGCTATGCATTCCAGCTAGCTCCGTTCGTCTTTTGTTGTTGCAGGAGGCGCATGGAGGAGGATTAATGGGACACTTTGGCGTCAAGAAGACAGAGGATATACTTGCTACACATTTCTTTTGGCCAAAGATAAGACGGGATGTTGAGCGTTTTGTTGCTCACTGCACTACATGTCAAAAAGCTAAGTCACGACTCAATCCTCATGGTTTATATATGCCTTTTCCTGTACCTAGTGTTCCTTGGGAGGATATATCTATGGACTTTGTTTTAGGTTTACCTCGAACAAAGAAGGGGAGGGATAGCATATTTGTTGTCGTGGATAGGTTCTCGAAAATGGCACACTTTATACCATGTCATAAAAGCGATGATGATGTTAATGTTGCTGATTTGTTCTTTAGTGAAATTATTCGCTTGCATGGTGTGCCAAATACTATTGTTTCAGATCGTGATACTAAATTTCTTAGCCACTTTTGGAGATGTTTATGGTCTAAGTTGGGGACTAAACTGCTTTTTAGTACTACTTGTCACCCCCAAACTGATGGACAAACTGAAGTAGTCAATCGAACATTGTCTACTATGCTTAGGGCTATTTTAAAGAATAATAAGAAAATGTGGGAAGAATGCTTGCCTCATATTGAATTTGCTTATAATTGTTCATTGCATTCTACTACTAAGATGTGCCCTTTTGAAATTGTGTATGGTTTCCTACCTCGTGCACCTATTGATTTGTTGCCTCTTCCATCTTCGGAGAAGGTTAATTTTGATGCTAAAGAATGTGCTGAATTGATTTTAAAAATGCATGAGTTAACTAAGGAAAACATTGAGCGTATGAATGCTAAATATAAACATGCTGGAGATAAGGGTAGAAAACATGTTGTGTTTGCACCTGGAGATCTTGTTTGGTTACATTTGCGTAAGGATAGATTTCCTAATTTGTGCAAATCAAAGCTAATGCCACGTGTTGATGGTCCTTTTAAGGTGTTAGAGAAAATAAATGATAATGCATATAAACTTGAGCTGACTGCAGATTTTGGGGTTAGTCCCACTTTTAACATTACAGATTTGAAGCCTTATTTGGGTGAGGAAGATGAGCTTCCGTCGAGGACGACTTCATTTCAAGAAGGGGAGGATGATGAGGACATCAATACCATTGTTACACCCATAGCTCCTACTGCTATATATACTGGACCAATTACTAGAGCTCGCGCACGCCAATTAAATTATCAGGTACTTTCGTTTCTTGGTAATGATTCTAATGTTTATGAGAATATGATGCTGCCTAAATTGGATACATTTGTTTTGCTTACAAATGAAGGGCCTGGCACAGATAAGAGGGATGAAAACTGGAGCAAGACCAAGCATGGAGATGATGGCATGCGCAAGGGGATCAATAACGGAGTTACAAGTGATGATTTCAGGACTTTGAAGCCACCATAAGGAGTGCATGAAGCCTTGGACGAAATATACAAGATGCCACTTCATAAATTTCGTCCAGAGGCTATTCTAGGTGTTGCGTCGCCTTATTATTGGGCCAGGCCCATGTATTTTCGAAATACTTAAGTATAGGCTGTTTTTAGAGTCCGTATGTGTGGGGAAACAATAGTTAGGGTTGATTTCGGACCCCTCCTCCAAGGGCCACGAAATTCCCCCCACTTCCTCCATATATACAGCCCTTAGGGAATCATTTAGACTTTGGGTTTTGTTTAGATTAAAAGTTCGCCATAGTTGCAACTTCGCGTACTTCGTTTGTGTCCAACAACCAGACCAAGACGTCACAGAACCCCACCTTTGATCAATAAAGATTTCTTCTTATATTGTAGCGACCAGACCTCAAACGGTCCAATCTCTGTGCTCCGGTGTCATCCCTGGATCAGTAAAGCTGACACCACATAGTACTTGAAGGATTTATAGCAGAGTAGCAATCACACACTTATTACATCGAGTGTCTCAAAAGAGAACTTATTACAATAAATATGGCTTAAGGCCATCTAATAACGATAACAGCGGAAGGCTTGGAATTAAGTGAGTCCATCAACTCCAACGACATCACTGAGTATAGAACCACGACCTAAAACTCCTTAATCGTCGTCTGAAAAGTCTGCAACATTAACGTTGCAGCCCGAAACGGGTCAGCACATGGAATATGCTCGCAATGTAACACATAGAGAGTAATGGAATGAAACAGCTATTCTATATGCATATTTGGCTGGTGGAAAGCTTTATGGTTACAGTTTTGCGTAAAGCCAATTTTTCCCTACTGCAAAGGAATACATTTATTTAACTATCATGGTGGTTGTTAAACATTGAGAATGGTTGACAGCATTCTCAATCCCAATTAAGCATCATCATTAAACAAACCCATCAAAATTAATTTTATAGTAACATGTTGAGATTCACATGATAATCCAGGTACTAGATACTCAAGATGTCCATAACTGGGGACACGGCTAACCATGATTAGTTTATACACTCTGCAGGTTTGCGCACTTTTCCCCACAAGACTCGATCTCCTCCGTTGGATTTCTCGCACTACATGGTGTTTGAGAAACGGATGACCGAGACATAGTCTTTCAGAAGCGCTAGCACCTTACGATGGGTAGACCGTACCACCTACATCCCCTACATCTGCTAGTCTACCACTGTAAGAGTTCGCATGACTTAGTCGACTATGCTAGAGCCCATAATAGCTTGTGGCTGCACACGGAAGTTTCTAGCATGAAAAATCTCATGATCCCTTTGAGCCTGGGTGGCGGTCCAAAAGAAAACAGGCAATCCTGGAATACCCAGTTACCTCAATCCACCCAGATGTGTGTTTAAGTGCCCACCTTAAATAAACCATTAATTAACAATCTCACATCTGTCATGGATACACTCACCCAATCCACGTCTACTAGCATAGCATGGCATAATAAGCAAACATAGAAGTAACTCCCAAAGGTTTGATAATAATCAGGTAATAGGTACTACCTCAACTACTTCCCAAACCCACAATTTAATTAGATCCTAATCATGCAATGCGTGAGGTTTGATATAATGCAATAAAACTTGGTAGTAGAAGGTATGATCAAAGTGTTACTTGCCTTGTTGATGATCCGGGAAACCTAGTGATTCGAAGTAGCAAGCGGCGCACTCCGGGTACTCTAACGCAAACAAACAAACAAGCATACAATAAGTACTCACTAATGCACAGGTAAAACTCGAATAAGAGATCTAACCAGAAAGTTCAACTTAAGAACTCCGGTTGGCAAAAAGAATCAAATCGAACGAAGCAACGAAAGACAAACGGCAAAAGAAACAGGCTTCATTTACTATTCTAGATCTAAGGCAATTTTTACAGTGGCAAAAACTTGTTTGAGTTGGTTAAACGGAAAGAGGGTTTCGAGACGAAACTCCACGCACTTGAATCGCCTGATTCCGATAAATGAGCGAAAAGTTAGACTAAAACAAAAATCGGATCAGAAATCGCGATCAGAAAAATCGCGAATTTAATCCGAGAAAAAGAAAAACGATGAAAATTTTAATGAACGAATGTTCGTTAACTGAATCTAAACGAAGAACGCGTTTGTTAAAACGAATGAACGAGCGAACGCTCGCTAATTAGCCTAAACCGGAAAAAAAAACCGATCTAAAGAAAAAAATGAAACTAAAAAAACCGACGGAAACCGACGGAAAACCGAACGGTTTTTCTAGTAAAACGGCGGCGGGATCAAGGTAAACCTCGGGCGGCGGGTCCGACGGGCGGCGGCGGTGGCTCCGGCTCCGGCTGCGGCGGCAGCTGGTGGCGGCGTGGCGGGGATCGGGCGGCGGCGCGGATCGGGTGTGGCTAGGGTATGGGGCGCATGCTGGGCTGGCTCGGGCCCCGGGGCGGCGGCTTATAAAGCCTCGGCCTGGCGGAGTCCTGGCCGGTTACGGCCCAGGGTCGGTTCGGACCTCTCTTTTTTTAAATACTTATGCTCGGGAAAAAACAAAAGGACTACTAAACGGACTCCAAAAATCCCGAAATAAATTTTCCTGGCTTCTAAAATCAAGCCGCACAGGATGAACATTTATTTGGGGCCAAAATGCAATTTTGAAAAATACGCATTTTTCCTAAATTCAAATAAAATAGCAAATAAAACCTAATAAAATCTTATTTGATTTTTTATTAAATCCCAAATATTTCTTTATTTTGGCAAAGTCATTTTATTCCCTCTCTCATAATTTTTATAATAGAAATAATTGAAGATAAAATAAATAAAATCAAATGATCCTATTTTCAAAATTTGAGACAACTCAAATATGAAAATGACAAAATCCCCAACTCTCTCCGAGGGTCCTTGAGTTGCGTGAAATTTCTAGGATCAACCAAAATGCAATAAATATGATATGAAATGATGATCTAGTGTATAACATTCCAAATTGAAATTTTGGGATGTTACAAACCTACCCCCTTAAGATGAATCTTGCCCTCGAGGTTCGGGTTGGCTAGAAAATAGGTGAGGGTGGTCCTTCAGCAAATCTTCCTCTCGTTCCCAGGTGGCTTCATCCTCCGTGTGGTGGCTCCACTGAACCTTGCAAAACTTGATAACCTTGCTGCGGGTGACTCGACTGGCATACTCTAGAATCTTAACTGGTTTCTCCTCATAGGTCAAATCACTATCCAACTAAATCGCTTCCAGTGGTACCGTATCTCTCAGCGGCATGTCAGCCATCTCTGCGTGGCACTTCTTCAACTGGGATACGTGGAACACGTCATGAACTCCTGACAATCCTTCGGGCAATTCCAACTTATAGGCAACTTCTCCCATACGCTCCAAAACTTTGTATGGGCCTAAAAAACATGGCGCTAACTTTCCCTTAACTCCAAAGCGCTTACCTCCTCGAAGTGGTGATACTCGAAGATAAACTCGGTCTCCGACTTCGTAAACTGTCTCCTTGCGTTTAGAATCTGCATAACTCTTCTTCCTGGATTGAGCTACCTTCAGCCTGTCGCGAATTAATTTCACTTTATGATCAGACTCCTTTATCAGATCTGGTCCGAACAACTGGCGATCTCCAACTCCATCCCAGGACAAAGGGGTCCTGCACCTCCTTCCGTACAAGCCTTCGAAAGGGGCCATCTTTAAACTGGATTGATAGCTGTTGTTGTAACAGAACTCTACATACGGCAAATTCTCGTCCCAACTAGATCCGTAATCTAGCGCACAAGCTCTTAGCATATCCTCCAAAATCTGATTGACTCTCTCGGTCTGTCCATCTGTCTGCGGGCGGAAAGTTGTGCTAAACTCTAGTATGGTACACAAAGTCTCATGCAACTGATTCCAGAACTTTGAGGTAAATTGGGTTCCTCTATCTGATACAATGCTCCTTGGAACTCCATGCAGACATACGATCCTAGTCATGTATATCTTTGCCAACTTTGCACTGGTGTAGGCAGTCTTCACTGGAATGAAATCAACTTCCTTTGTCAAACGATCGACTACAACCCATATCGAGTCATAGCCTGGACGTGTTCTGGGCAATCCTGTAATAAAATCCATGCCTAACTTATCCCACTTCCATTCGGGTATCGGCAATGGTTGTAGCAATCCGGCTGGCTTCTAATGCTCTGCCTTTACTCTCTGACATAAATCACAAACTGCTACCTATTCCGCAATATCCTTCTTCATTCCGGTCCACTAGAAAATATCCTTCAAATCCAAATACATCTTGGTATTTCCTGGGTGAACCGAATATGGTGAATCATGGGCCTCTTGTAAAATTAACTTCCTGATCTCCGGATCATTTGGCACATAAACATGGTCTTCAAACCATAAGGTATCGTGCTCATCCTCAAGAAATCCCTTAGCTTCTCCTTTGCTCATTTTCTCCTTAATAGAAGCAATCTCCTTGTCAGTCCTCTGAGCTTCTCTGATCTTATCCATCAAAGTAGACTGAATCTCCAATGCTGCTACATAGCCTCTCGGGACTATTTCCAAACATAGCTCTCGAAGATTTTCGGCTAACTCCCTTGGTAAATCTCCCGTCATTAGGGTGTTGACATGGCTCTTACGGCTTAACGCGTCAGCTACTACGTTAGCCTTTCCAGGGTGATAATGCAATCTCATATCATAATCCTTGATGAGCTCCAACCATCTCCTTTGTCTGAGATTCAACTCCTTCTGTGTGAAGATATACTTCAAGCTCTTGTGATCCGTGTACACCTCGCAATGGTTTCCAATCAGAAAATGTCTCCAAGTCTTCAGTGCATGCACTACGGCTGCTAACTCCAAATCATGCGTAGCAGAATTCAACTCATGAGGCTTAAGCTGTCGTGAGGCATATGAAACAACTCTTCCTTCCTGCATAAGCACTGCTCCAAGTCCTCGACGTGAAGCGTCACAATACACCTCATAATCCTTGGTCTGATTCGGTAAAATTAACACTAGTGAGGAAACCAAACGTTTCTTCAACTCCTGAAAACTAGCCTCACATTTCTCAGTCCATCTGAACTTGGTATCCTTCTTCAACAACTCCGTCATAGGCTTCGCAATCTTTGAGAAATTCCCAATAAACCTCCGGTAGTATCCTGCGAGTCCAAGAAAACTCCGGATCTCTCCAACTGTGGTTGGCGCTTCCCACTTGGTCACAGTATCAACTCTAGTGGGATCTACTGCTATACCTTCTCCGGATATAACGTGTCCGAAAAATCCAACTTCTTTCAACCAAAACTCACATTTGCTAAACTTGGCATATAACTGATGTTCTCTGAGCTTTCCAAGAACCAAACGCAAATGCTCCTTATGCTCCTCTTCATTCTTCGAGTAAACCAGGATATCATCAATGAACACTACGACGAACTTATCCAAGAACTCCATAAACAATTTGTTCATCATGTTCATGAAATATGCAGGTGCGTTAGTCAGACCAAATGACATAACGGTATACTCGTACAACCCATACCTGGTGGTAAAAGCCGTCTTAGGTATATCCTATTCTCGAATCTTCAACTGGTGGTATCCTGATCGAAGATCGATCTTGGAAAATACCTTAGCTCCTTGCAATTAATCAAACAGATAATTGATGATCGGTAGTGGGTATTTGTTCTTGATGGTTACTTCATTCAATCCTCGATAATCGACAACCATCCTTTACGATCCATCCTTCTTTTCTACTAGAAGTACTGGCGATCCCCAAGGTGAAGAACTTGGGCGAATGTATCCTTTATCCAGTAACTCCTTAATTTGCTTCTTAATTTCCACCAAATCCTTTGCGGGCATCCTATATGGTCTCTTTGATATTGGCCCTGTGCCTGGAATCAGAAACTCAATATCTCTATCCGGTGGCATGCCTGGCAATTCTTCTGGAAATACATCAGGGAAATCCTTCACTACTGGTACTTCCTGCTACACAACTCCTATTAAACAATTTGCTTGAGTCCTCTTTGGCACATGTCGGGATATATACTTGATCCTTCTCCCTTCTGGGGTGGTAAGCAAAATTGACTTACTGGCACATTCAATATTTCCTTCATACTTTGACAACCAATCCATGCCTAATATCACATCCAATCCTTGAGATTCCAACACTATTAGGTCTGATGGAAATACGTAGTTACCAATCCTTAATGGTAACCGATCACACCATAAACTAGCCATATATTCTGCTCCAGGCGAGGTTACTAACATGGGTGACCTAAGGGCTTGGGTTGGCAGTTTATACTTATCCATAAATCCCCTTGATATGTATGAATGCGATGCACCAGTATCGAAAAGAACGAGTGCAGTAAATGACTTAACCAAAAACTTACCGATTACTGCATCCGGCTGCTCTTCAACCTCCTCCACATTAACGTGGTTCACCTGTCCCCTATTGAAAGGGTTTGGCCTCTTCCCAGAGCTCCCATTTCCATTTCCATTCTGTGATTCAGGACATTCGTTGGCATAATGTCCGGTCTTCTGGCACTTAAAGCAAGTGACTTGGCTCAGGTCTTTCTTGGCTGGGGTTGATGGGTTGGTGCGGTTATGGCCGTTGCTTCCTCCATTCCCATTACCAGTCTTGGCGCCATTGTGATTGTGCGAGCTACCTCCACCATGGGTATGCTGGAAATGTCCTCCCGGTCTAGGGGTAAAATGTGGCTTCTGCTGAGCTCCAGAATTGTACTTTCCTTGTCCATACTTCCTCTTGTGATTCTCAATTTGCTGCTGCTTCCCTTCAATCATAAGAGCACGATCTACCAACTCCTGGTAGTTGTTGAAGGTTGCTACCATCAACTGCATGCTCAACTCATCATTTAGTCCTTCCAGAAACTTCTCCTGCTTTGCTGCATCCGTAGCAACGTCATCTGGGGCGTAACGTGCTAATTTACTAAAGTCCTCCACATACTGGCCAAATGTCCGTCCTCCTTGGCGCAAGTCGAAACTCTCGCTTCTTCATGGCCATAGCTCCTGCTGAAACATGGGCAGTTCGAAAAGCCTGCTGAAACTGGTCCCACGTGACAGTGTCAACAGGGAAAGTGGGTGTGAAATTCTCCCACCATGATGCTGCGGGTCCTTCAAGCTAATGTGCGGCAAACTTCACCTTTTCCGCATCCGTGCATCCTGCTGTGGTCAACTCTCTAGCTGTCTTGCGGAGCCAATCATCTGCTACTATCGGCTCGGTGCTACTAGAAAACACCGGCGGATTCAGCCTAAGAAAATGGGCAAGTGATCAACAGGTGGTGGTGGTGGTGGTGGTGAGTTGTTGTTGTTGTTCCCTTGATTCTGATTCTGGACTAGCAACTACATCAATGCGTTCTGCTGCTGGATCAACTGGGTGAGCTCCGGTGGGAAGGTAAATCCGGGGTCACGTCTCGGAGGCATCTGAGGGTTTAGAAAAGATGAGATTTGAGAATAGAGGGGGTCTAAAGAGAAAACACTACCCATATGCACATGAGGCAAAAGCAAACAATTCACTTCATTCATTCAATCAAACAAGGGCATACAATCGATCTAACTATCGTAAAAGTGCTCAGACTATAATATTTACATGGTGGACTACTACTACTGATGAGGTGGTCTACTAGAAATATTCTTCGGTTGCAGACTCCATGGTATCTGCTCCAGCTTCATCAACGTAGTCATCATCGCTATCGTCTGGATCCGAGTCGGTGTCATCGATGATGATGTAGTCTTCCGGGCGAATTTCCTTGGGTTCTTCGTCTTCTTCTACTGGTGTAGGGCCTCCCATAAATATTCCGATCTTCTTGATCAGATCGTCATTCTTCTCCACTAATACTTCAATTTCTTCTTCAAAATCTTCACGTGTAGCCTTGAGTTCTTCCTCCAGTTCCTTGATTCTTGTCTTTGCCTTCTTCAGGTCTATCATGTCGGCGCACATCTGGTTCTCCTGACGTCGAATGTGCTGGTTTAACTCCTGGATAAAAGCTGCAATTGATCTATCCTTTCTGGTGCTGATCATCTCCCAGTGCTCATCTCGGCGTCCACAAATCTGGTAGATAGTATCCTTGAGATCATTGCGGTAGACTTCTCCGATGCGTCCAATGGCTATGTGAGCTGCCATGCTCTTTCCTAGACTCCAAGTTGGTGCATCAAAAGAAAACTCTATGGGCTCAGTGACTGGCATGAACGTCCTTCCTAGAACTTGAACTTGAATCATCCAGCGCTCTTCTTCAGGTAGAGTGGCGTTGTAGGTGCCGGTGAAGCTTGGTACCCCTATGTTCAGGTATCTAGTAACTTCCTTCAAATGATGTCCAAAGGGTGTATCTTCATCCGGTTGAGTGAACTTGTTCCTTGCATCCGCCATCCTAAAAGAGTAGAAAAGATGAGAAGTCAGAAAGAGAAGAGAGTGAGTAGTGATCTAGGTCTTTAGCTTAGTGGTCGTGTCCTACAGTCAGCATGTGCTCTGATACCATCTTGTAGCGACCAGACCTCAAATGGTCCAATCTCTGTGCTCCGGTGTCATCTCTGGATCAGTAATGCTGACACCACACAGTACTTGAAGGATTTATAACAGAGTAGCAATCACACACTTATTACATCGAGTGTCTCAAAAGAGAACTTATTACAATAAATATGGCTTAAGGCCATCTAATAATGATAACATCGGAAGGCTTGGAAGTTAAGTGAGTCCATCAACTCCAACGGCATCACTAAGTATAGAACCACGACCTAAAATTCCTTAATCATCGTCTGAAAAGTCTGCAACATTAACGTTGCAGCCCGAAACGGGTCAGCACATGGAATATGTTGGCAATGTAACACATAGAGAGTAATGGAATGAAACAGCTATTCTATATGCATATTTGGCTGGTGGAAAGCTCTATGGTTATAGTTTTGCGTAAAGCCAATTTTTCCCTACTGCAAAGGAATACATTTACTTGACTATCATGGTGGTTGTTAAACATTGAGAATGGTTGACAACATTCTCAATCCCAATTAAGCATCTTCATTAAACAAAGGCATCAAAATTAATTTTATAGTAACATGTTGAGATTCACATGATAATCCAGGTACTAGATACTCAAGATGTCCATAACCGGGGACACGGCTAACCATGATTAGTTTATACACTCTGCAGAGGTTTGCGCACTTTTCCCCACAAGACTCGATCTCCTCCGTTGGATTTCTCGCACTACATGGTGTTTGAGAAACGGATGACCGAGACATAGTCTTTCATAAGCGCTAGCACCTTACGATGGGTAGACCGTACCACCTACATCCCCTACATCTGCTAGTCTACCACTATAAGAGTTCGCACGACTTAGTCGAATATGCTAGAGCCCATAATAGCTTGTGGCTGCACACGGAAGTTTCTAGCATGAAAAATCTCATGATCCCTTTGAGCCTGGGTGGCGGTCCAAAAGAAAACAGGCAATCCTGGAATACCCAGGTACCTCAATCCACCCAGATGTGTGTTTAAGTTGCCACCTTAAATAAACCATTAATTAACAATCTCACATCTGTCATGGATACACTCACCCAATCCATGTCTACTAGCTTAGCATGGCATAATAAGCAAACGTAGAAGTAACTCCCTAAGGTTTGATAATAATCAGGTAATAGGTACTACCTCAACTACTACCAAAACCCACAATTCAATTAGATCCTAATCATGCAATGCGTGAGGTTTGATCAAATACAATAAAACTGGGTAGTAGAAGGTTTGATCAAAGTGTTACTTGCCTTGCTGATGATCCGGGAAACCTAGCGATTCGAAGTAGCTGTAACATCCCAAATTTTCAATTTGGAATGTTATACACTAGATCATCATTGCATATCATATTTATTGCATTTTGGTTGATCCTAGAAATTTTTCGCAACTCAAGGACCCTCGGAGAGAGTTGGGGATTTCGTTATTTTCATATTTTAGTTGTCTCAAATTTTGAAAATAGGATCTTTTGATTTTATTTATTTTATCTTCAATTATTTCTATTACAAAAATATGAGAGAGGGAATAAAATGACTTTCCCAAAATAAAGAAATATTGAGGATTTAATAAAAAAATCAAATAAGATTTTATTTGGTTTTATTTGCTATTTTATTTGAATTTAGGAAAAATGCGCGTTTTTCAAAATTGCCTTTAGGCCCCAAATAAATGTTCATCCTGTGCGGCTTGATTTTAGAAGCCGGAAAAAATTTATTTCGGGATTGTTGGAGTCCGTTTAGTAGTCCTTTTGTTTTTTTTCTGAGCGTAACTATTTATAAAAAAACGCAACCGACCTACGGGTCGTGTCCGACCCGGACACTAGGCCCGTCCAGGCTTTATAAACCGGGGAGCCCAGCCCGGGACCTCCCAAACCCTAGCGCCCAGCCCCCGCCGCCCTAGCGCCGCCGCCCCGCCGTCGCGCTGCACCGTCGCCCCACGCCGCCGCCGACCGCTGCCGTCGCTGGAGCACCGCCGCCGCCCGCCGGATTAGTTGCCGGAGTTGCCGGAGGTAGTTTTTTTTGTCGCCGGTTTTTCCCGAAAAACCGTTCGGTTTTCCGACGGTTTTGTTCGTTTTTTTAGTTTTTGGTTTTTTTAAATAGATCGGTTTTACGGTTTATTTAAATAGCGAGCGTTTGTCCGTTCGTTCGTTTTAATGAACGTTCGTCGTTTTTCTTTTTCTCAGATTAAATCCGTGATTTTTCTGATCGCGATTTCTGATCCGATTTTTGTTTTAGTCTAACTTTTCGCTCGTTTATCAGAATCATGCGATTCAAGCGCCTGGAGTTTCGTCTCGAAACCCTCTTTCCGTTTAACGTACTTAAACAAGTTTTTGACACAGTAAAAATTGCCCTAGATCCATAATAGTAAAGGAAGCATGTTTCTTTTGCCGTTTGTCTTTCGTTGCTTCGTTCGATTTGATTCTTTTTGCCAAGCGGAGTTCTTAAGTTGAACCTTCTGGTTAGATATCTTATTTGAGTTTTACCTGTGCATTACTTGAGTACTTATTATATGCGTGTTTGTTTGCGATAGAGTACTCGGAGTGTGCCGCTTGCAACTTCGAATCACTAGGTTTCTCGGATCATCAGCAAGGCAAGTAACACTTTGATCATACCTCCTACTACCTAGTTTTATTGCATTAGATCAATCCTTACACATTGCATGATTAGGATCTAATTAAATTGTGGTTTTGGGAAGTAGTTGATGTAGTACCTATTACCTGTTTATTATCAAACCTTTGGGAGTTACTTCTACGTTTGCTTATTATGCCATACTATGCTAATAGACGTGGATTGGGTGAGTGTATCCATGACAGATGTGAGATTGTTAATTAATGGTTTATTTAAGGTGGCAACTTAAACACACATCTGGGTGGATTGAGGTACCTGGGTATTCCAGGATTGCCTGTTTTTCTTTATGGACCGCCACCCAGGCTCAAAGGGATCATGAGATTATTCATGCTAGAAACTTCCGTGTGCAGCCACAAGCTATTATGGGCTCTAGCATAGTCGACTAAGTCGTGCGAACTCTTACAGTGATAGACTAGCAGATGTAGGGGATGTAGGTGGTACGGTCTACCCATCGTAAGGTGCTAGCGCTTCTGGAAGACTATGTCTCGGTCATCCGTTTCTCAAACACCATGTAGTGCGATAAATCCAACGGAGGAGATCGAGTCTTGTGGGGAAAAGTGCGCAAACCTCTGCAGAGTGTATAAACTAATCATGGTTAGCCGTGTCCCCGGTCATGGACATCTTGAGTATCTAGTACCTGGATTATCATGTAAATCTCAACATGTTAATATAAAACTAATTTTGATGGGTTTGTTTAATGATGATGCTTAATTGGGATTGAGAATGCTGTCAACCATTCTCAATGTTTAACAACCACCATGATAGTTAAATAAATTTATTCCTTTGCAATAGGGAAAAATTGGCTTTACGCAAAATTGTAACCATAGAGCTTTCCACCAGCCAAATATGCATATAGTATAGCTGTTTTGTCCATTACTCTCTATGTGTTATCTTGCCAGCATATTCCATGTGCTGACCCATTTCGGGCTGCAATGTTAATGTTGCAGACTTTTCAGACGATGATTAAGGAGTTTTAGGTCGTGGTTCTATACTCAGTGATGCCGTTGGAGTTGATGGACTCACTTATCTTCCAAGCCTTTCGTTGTTATCATTATTAGATGGCCTTAAGCCATATTTATTGTAATAGTTCTCTTCTGAGACACTCTATGTAATAAGTGTGTGATTGCTGCTCTATTATAAATCCTTCAAGTACTATGTGGTGTCAGCATTACTGATCCAGGGATGACACCGGAGCACAGAGATTGGACCGTTTGAGGTCTGGTCGCTACAAGATGGTATCAGAGCACACACTGACTGTAGGACACGACCACTAAGCTAAAGACCTAGATCACTACTCACCCTCTTCTCTTTCTGACTCCTCATCTTTTCTACTCTTTTAGGATGGTGGATGCGAGGAACAAGTTCACGCAACCGGATGAAGATACACCCTTTGGACGTCACTTGAAGGAAGTCACTAGATATCTGAACATAGGAGTACCAAGCTTCACAGGAACCTACAACGCCACTTTACCTGAAGAAGAGCACTGGATGATTCAAGTTCAAGTTCCAGGAAGGACGTTCATGCCAGTCACTGAGCCCATAGAGTTTTCTTTTGATGCACCAACTTGGAGTCTAGGAAAGAGCATGGCAGCTCACATCGCCATGGGACGCATTGGAGAAGTCTACCGAAATGATCTCAAGGATACTATCTACCAGATTTGTGGGCGCTGAGATGAGCACTAGGAGATGATCAGCACCAGAAAGGATAGATCAGTCGCAGCTTTTATCCAGGAGTTAAACCAGCACATTCGACGACAGGAGAACCAGATGTGCGCCGACATGATAGACCTGAAGAAGGCAAAGACACGAATCAAGGAATTGGAGGAAGAACTCAAGGCTACACGTGAAGATTATGAAGAGGAAATTGAAGTATTAGTGGGGAAGAATGACGATTTGATCAAGAAAATCGGAATATTTATGGGAGGCCCTACACCGGTAGAAGAAGACGAAGAACCCACAGAGATTCGCCCGGAAGACTACATCATCATCAACGACACCGACTCGGATCCAGACGATAGCGATGATGACTACGTTGATGAAGCTGGAGCAGATATCATGGAGTCTGCAACCAAAGAATATTTCTAGTAGACCACCTCATCAGTAGTAGTAGTCCACCATGTAAATATTATAGTCTGAACACCTTTGCGATAGTTAGATCTATTGTATGCCCTTGTTTGATTGATTGAATGAAGTGAATTGTTTGCTTTTGCCTCATGTGCATATGGGTAGTGTTTTCTCTTTAGACCCCTCTATTCTTAAATCTCATCTTTTCTAAACCCTCATATGCCTCCGAGACGTGACCCCGGATTTACCTTCCCACCGGAGCTCACCCAGTTGATCCAGCAGCAGAACACATTGATGCAGTTACTAGTCCAGAATCAGAATCAAGGGAACAACAACAACAACCCACCACCACCTCCACCACCTGTTGATCACTTAGCCCATTTTCTTAGGCTGAATATGCCGGTGTTTTCCAGTAGCACTGAGCCGATAGTAGTAGATGATTGGATCCGCAAGACATCTAGAGAGTTGACCACAACAGGATGCACAGATGCGGAGAAGGTGAAGTTTGCCGCACATCATCTTGAAGGACCCGTAGCATCATGGTGGGAGAATTTTGAAGGAAATATGCCCTAGAGGCAATAATAAAGTTATTATTTATTTCCTTATAATCATGATAAATGTTTATTATTCATGCTAGAATTGTATTTACCGGAAACATAATACATGTGTGAATACATAGACAAACAAAGTGTCACTAGTATGCCTCTACTTGACTAGCTCGTTAATCAAAGATGGTTATGTTTCCTAACCATGAACAATAAGTTGTTATTTGATTAACGAGGTCACATCATTAGTAGAATGATCTGATTGACATGACCCATTCCATTAGCTTAGCACCCGATCGTTTAGTATGTTGCTATTGCTTTCTTCATGACTTATACATGTTCCTATGACTATGAGATTATGCAAGTCCCGTTTACCGGAGGAACACTTTGGGTACTACCAAACATCACAACGTAACTGGGTGATTATAAAGGAGTACTACAGGTGTCTCCAATGGTCGATGTTGGGTTGGCGTATTTCGAGATTAGGATTTGTCACTCCGATTGTCGGAGAGGTATCTCTGGGCCCTCTCGGTAATACACATCACATAAGCCTTGCAAGCATTACAACTAATATGTTAGTTGTGAGATGATGTATTACGGAACGAGTAAAGAGACTTGCCGGTAACGAGATTGAACTAGGTATTGGATACCGACGATCGAATCTCGGGCAAGTAACATACCGATGATAAAGGGAACAACGTATGTTGTTATGCGGTCTGACCGATAAAGATCTTCGTAGAATATGTAGGAGCCAATATGGGCATCCAGGTCCCGCTATTGGTTATTGACCGGAGACGTGTCTCGGTCATGTCTACATTGTTCTCGAACCCGTAGGGTCCGCACGCTTAAGGTTACGATGACAGTTATATTATGAGTTTATGCATTTTGATGTACCGAAGGTTGTTCGGAGTCCCGGATGTGATCACGGACATGACGAGGAGTCTCGAAATGGTCGAGACGTAAAGATTGATATATTGGATGACTATATTCGGACACCGGAAGGGTTCCGGAAGAGTATCGGATAAAACCGGAGCACCGGGGGGTTACCGGAACCCCGGTCCCCCCGGGGGGTTAATGGGCCTTATGGGCCTAATGTGGAGAAGAGGAAGGGGCTGCCACAGCAGGCCACGCGCCCCCTCTCCCCCTAGTCCGAATTGGACAAGGAGGGAGGGGCGGCGCCCCCCCTTTCCTTCTCTCCCTCCACCTCTCCTAGTTGGACAAGGAACGGGAGGGGAGTCCTACTCCCGGTAGGAGTAGGACTCCTCCTGCGCGCCTCCTCTAGGGCCGGCCGCACCCCCCCCCTTGGATCCTTTATATACGAAGGCAAGGGGACACCCAAGACACACAAGTTGATCCACGTGATCTGTTTCTTAGCCGTGTGCGGTGCCCCCTGCCACCATATTCCTCGATAATACTGTAGCGGAGTTTAGGCGAAGCCCTGCTGCTGTAGTTCGTCAAGATCGTCACCATGCCGTCGTGCTGACGGAACTCTTTCCCGACACTTTGCTGGATCGGAGTCCGGGGATCGTCATCGAGCTGAACGTGTGCTCGAACTCGGAGGTGCCGTAGTTTCGGTGCTTGATCGGTTGGATCATGAAGACGTACGACTACTTCCTCTATGTCGTGTCATTGCTTCTGCAGTCAGTCTGCGTAGGGTACGTAGACAATACTCTCCCCCTCGTTGCTATGCATCACATGATCTTGCGTGTGCGTAGGAAAATTTTGAAATTACTACGAAACCCAACAATGGCATCCGAGCCAGGTTATTTATGTTGATGTTATATGCACGAGTAGAACACAAGTGAATTGTGGACGATACAAGTCATACTGCCTACCAGCATTTCATACTTTGGTTCGGCGGTATTGTTGGACGAGACGACCCGGACCAACCTTACGCGTACGCTTACGCGAGACCGGTTCCCTCGACGTGCTTTGCACAGAGATGGCTTGCGGGCGACTGCCTCTCCAACTTTAGTTGAACCAAGTATGGCTACGCCCGGTCCTTGCGAAGGTTAAAACGGAGTCTATTTGACAAACTATCGTTGTGGTTTTGATGCGTAGGTGAGATTGGTTCTTACTTAAGCCCGTAGCAGCCACGTAAAACATGCAACAACAAAGTAGAGGACGTCTAACTTGTTTTTGCAGGGCATGTTGTGATGTGATATGGTCAAGGCATGATGCTGAATTTTATTGTATGAGATGATCATGTTTTGTAACCGAGTTATCGGCAACTGGCAGGAGCCATATGGTTGTCGCTTTATTGTATGCAATGCAATCGCGATGTAATGCTTTACTTTATTACTAAACGGTAGTGATAGTCGTGGAAGCATAAGATTGGCGAGACGACAACGATGCTACGATGGAGATCGAGGTGTCGCGCCGGTGACGATGGTGATCATGACGGTGCTTCGGAGATGGAGATCACAGGCACAAGATGATGATGGCCATATCATATCACTTATATTGATTGCATGTGATGTTTATCTTTTTATGCATCTTATCTTGCTTTGATTGACGGTAGCATTATAAGATGATCTCTCACTAAATTATGAAGAAGTGTTCTCCCTGAGTATGCACCGTTGCCAAAGTTCGTCGTGCCCAGACACCACGTGATGATCGGGTGTGATAAGCTCTACGTCCATCTACAACGGGTGCAAGCCAGTTTTTGCACACGCAGAATACTCAGGTTAAACTTGACGAGCCTAGCATATGCAGATATGGCCTCGGAACACGGAGACCGAAAGGTCGAGCGTGAATCATATAGTAGATATGATCAACATAACGATGTTCACCATTGAAAACTACTCCATCTCACGTGATGATCGGTTATGGTTTAGTTGATTTGGATCACGTGATCACTTAGAGGATTAGAGGGATGTCTATCTAAGTGGGAGTTCTTTAGTAATATGATTAATTGAACTTAAAATTTATCATGAACTTAGTCCCTGATAGTATCTTGCTTGTTTATGTTGATTGTAGATAGATGGCTCGTGCTGTTGTTCCGTTGAATTTTAATGCGTTCCTTGAGAAAGCAAAGTTGAAAGATGATGGTAGCAATTACACGGACTGGGTCCGTAACTTGAGGATTATCCTCATTGCTGCACAGAAGAATTACGTCCTGGAAGCACCGCTGGGTGCCAGGCCTGCTGCTGGAGCAACACCAGATGTTGTGAACGTCTGGCAGAGCAAAGCTGATGACTACTCGATAGTTCAGTGTGCCATGCTTTACGGCTTAGAATCGGGACTTCAACGACGTTTTGAACGTCATGGAGCATATGAGATGTTCCAGGAGTTGAAGTTAATATTTCAAGCAAATGCCCGAATTGAGAGATATGAAGTCTCCAATAAGTTCTATAGCTGCAAGATGGAGGAGAACAGTTCTGTCAGTGAGCATATACTCAAAATGTCTGGGTATAATAATCACTTGATTCAATTGGGAGTTAATCTTCCGGATGATTGCGTCATTGACAGAATTCTCCAATCACTGCCACCAAGCTACAAGAGCTTCGTGATGAACTATAATATGCAAGGGATGAACAAGACTATTCCCGAGCTCTTCGCAATGCTGAAAGCTGCGGAGGTAGAAATCAAGAAGGAGCATCAAGTGTTGATGGTTAACAAGACCACTAGTTTCAAGAAAAAGGGCAAAGGGAAGAAGAAGGGGAACTTCAAGAAGAACGGCAAGCAAGTTGCTGTTCAAGAGAAGAAACCCAAGTCTGGACCTAAGCCTGAAACTGAGTGCTTCTACTGCAAGCAGACTGGTCACTGGAAGCGGAACTGCCCCAAGTATTTGGCGGATAAGAAGGATGGCAAGGTGAACAAAGGTATATGTGATATACATGTTATTGATGTGTACCTTACTAGAGCTCGCAGTAGCACCTGGGTATTTGATACTGGTTCTGTTGCTAATATTTGCAACTCGAAACAGGGACTACGGAATAAGCGGGCACTGGCAAAGGACGAGGTGACGATGCGCGTGGGAAACGGTTCCAAAGTCGATGTGATCGCGGTCGGCACGCTACCTCTACATCTACCTTCGGGATTAATATTAGACCTAAATAATTGTTATTTGGTGCCAGCGTTGAGCATGAACATTATATCTGGATCTTGTTTAATGCGAGACGGTTATTCATTTAAATCAGAGAATAATGGTTGTTCTATTTATATGAGTAATATCTTTTATGGTCATGCACCCTTGAAGAGTGGTCTATTCTTATTGAATCTCGATAGTAGTAATACACATATTCATAATGTTGAAACCAAAAGATGCAGAGTTGATAATGAAAGTGCAACTTATTTGTGGCACTGTCGTTTAGGTCATATCGGTGTAAAGCGCATGAAGAAACTCCATACTGATGGACTTTTAGAACCACTTGATTATGAATCACTTGGTACTTGCGAACCGTGCCTCATGGGCAAGATGACTAAAACACCGTTCTCCGGTACTGTGGAGAGAGCAACAGATTTGTTGGAAATCATACATACCGATGTATGTGGTCCGATGAATATTAAGGCTCGAGGCGGATATCGTTATTTTCTCACCTTCACAGATGATTTGAGCAGATATGGATATATCTACTTAAGGAAGCATAAGTCTGAAACATTTGAAAAGTTCAAAGAATTTCAGAGTGAAGTTGAAAATCATCGTAACAAGAAAATAAAGTTTCTACGATCTGATCGTGGAGGAGAATATTTGAGTTACGAGTTTGGTGTACATTTGAAAAACTGTGGAATAGTTTCACAACTCACGCCGCCCGGAACACCACAGCGCAATGGTGTGTCCGAACGTCGTAATCATACTTTACTAGATATGGTGCGATCTATGATGTCTCTTACAGATTTACCGCTATCATTTTGGGGTTATGCTTTAGAGACGGCCGCATTCACGTTAAATAGGGCACCATCAAAATCCGTTGAGACGACGCCTTATGAACTGTGGTTTGGCAAGAAACCAAAGTTGTCGTTTCTTAAAGTTTGGGGCTGCGATGCTTATGTGAAAAAGCTTCAACCTGATAAGCTCGAACCCAAATCAGAGAAATGTGTCTTCATAGGATACCCAAAGGAAACTGTTGGGTACACCTTCTATCACAGATCCGAAGGCAAGACATTCGTTGCTAAGAATGGATCATTTCTAGAGAAGGAGTTTCTCTCGAAAGAAGTGAGTGGGAGGAAAGTAGAACTTGACGAGGTAACTGTACCTGCTCCCTTACTGGAAAGTAGTTCATCACAGAAAACTGTTTCAGTGACACCTACACCGGTTAGTGAGGAAGCCAATGATAATGATCATGAAACTTCAGATCAAGATACTACTGAACCTCGTAGATCAACCAGAGTAAGATCCGCGCCAGAGTGGTACGGAAATCCTGTTCTGGAAGTCATGCTACTAGATCATGATGAACCTATGAACTATGAAGAAGCGATGGTGAGCCCAGATTCCGCAAAATGGCTTGAAGCCATGAAATCCGAGATGGGATCCATGTATGAGAACAAAGTATGGACTTTGGTTGACTTGCCCGATGATCGGCAAGCAATTGAGAATAAATGGATCTTTAAGAAGAAGACTGACGCTGATGGTAATGTTACTGTCTACAAAGCTCGACTTGTCGCAAAAGGTTTTCGGCAAGTTCAAGGGATTGACTACGATGAGACCTTCTCACCCGTAGCGATGCTTAAGTCCGTCCGAATCATGTTAGCAATTGCCGCATTTTATGATTACGAAATTTGGCAAATGGATGTCAAAACTGCATTCCTGAATGGATTTCTGGAAGAAGAGTTGTATATGATGCAACCGGAAGGTTTTGTCGATCCAAAGGGAGCTAACAAAGTGTGCTAGCTCCAGCGATCCATTTATGGACTGGTGCAAGCCTCTCGGAGTTGGAATAAACGTTTTGATAGTGTGATCAAAGCATTTGGTTTTATACAGACTTTCGGAGAAGCCTGTATTTACAAGAAAGTGAGTGGGAGCTCTGTAGCATTTCTGATATTATATGTGGATGACATATTACTAATTGGAAATGATATAGAATTTCTGGATAGCATAAAGGGATACTTGAATAAAAGTTTTTCAATGAAAGACCTCGGTGAAGCTGCTTACATATTGGGCATTAAGATCTATAGAGATAGATCAAAACGCTTAATTGGACTTTCACAAAGCACATACCTTGACAAAATTTTGAAGAAGTTCAAAATGGATCAAGCAAAGAAAGGGTTCTTGCCTGTGTTACAAGGTGTGAAATTGAGTAAGACTCAATGCCCGACCACTGCAGAAGATAGAGAGAATATGAAAGATGTTCCCTATGCATCAGCCATAGGATCTATCATGTATGCAATGCTGTGTACCAGACCTGATGTATGCCTTGCTATAAGTTTAGCAGGGAGGTACCAAAGTAATCCAGGAGTGGATCACTGGACAGCGGTCAAGAACATCCTGAAATACCTGAAAAGGACTAAGGATATGTTTCTCGTATATGGAGGTGACAAAGAGCTCATCGTAAAAGGTTACGTTGATGCTAGCTTTGACACTGATCCGGACGATTCTAAATCGCAAACCGGATACGTGTTTACATTAAACGGTGGAGCTGTCAGTTGGTGCAGTTCTAAACAAAGCGTCGTAGCGGGATCTACATGTGAAGCGGAATACATAGCTGCTTCGGAAGCAGCAAACGAAGGAGTCTGGATGAAGGAGTTCATATCCGATCTAGGTGTCATACCTAGTGCATCAGGTCCAATGAAAATCTTTTGTGACAATACTGGTGCAATTGCCTTGGCAAAGGAATCCAGATTTCACAAAAGGACCAAACACATCAAGAGACGCTTCAACTCCATCTGGGATCTAGTCCAGGTGGGAGACATAGAGATTTGCAAGATACATACGGATCTGAATGTTGCAGACCCATTGACTAAGCCTCTTCCACGAGCAAAACATGATCAGCACCAAGGCTCCATGGGTGTTAGAATCATTACAGTGTAATCTAGATTATTGACTCTAGTGCAAGTGGGAGACTGAAGGAAATATGCCCTAGAGGCAATAATAAAGTTATTATTTATTTCCTTATAATCATGATAAATGTTTATTATTCATGCTAGAATTGTATTTACCGGAAACATAATACATGTGTGAATCCATAGACAAACAAAGTGTCACTAGTATGCCTCTACTTGACTAGCTCGTTAATCAAAGATGGTTATGTTTCCTAACCATGAACAATGAGTTGTTATTTGATTAACGAGGTCACATCATTAGTAGAATGATCTGATTGACATGACCCATTCCATTAGCTTAGCACCCGATCGTTTAGTATGTTGCTATTGCTTTCTTCATGACTTATACATGTTCCTATGACTATGAGATTATGCAACTCCCGTTTACCGGAGGAACACTTTGGGTACTACCAAACGTCACAACGTAACTGGGTGATTATAAAGGAGTACTACAGGTGTCTCCAATGGTCGATGTTGGGTTGGCGTATTTCGAGATTAGGATTTGTCACTCCGATTGTCGGAGAGGTATCTCTGGGCCCTCTCGGTAATACACATCACATAAGCCTTGCAAGCATTACAACTAATATGTTAGTTGTGAGATGATGTATTACGGAACGAGTAAAGAGACTTGCCGGTAACGAGATTGAACTAGGTATTGGATACCGACGATCGAATCTCGGGCAAGTAACATACCGATGACAAAGGGAACAACGTATGTTGTTATGCGGTCTGACCGATAAAGATCTTCGTAGAATATGTAGGAGCCAATATGGGCATCCAGGTCCCGCTATTGGTTATTGACCGGAGACGTGTCTCGGTCATGTCTACACTGTTCTCGAACCCGTAGGGTCCGCACGCTTAAGGTTACGATGACAATTATATTATGAGTTTATGCATTTTGATGTACCGAAGGTTGTTCGGAGTCCCGGATGTGATCACGGACATGACGAGGAGTCTCGAAATGGTCGAGACGTAAAGATTGATATATTGGATGACTATATTCGGACACCGGAAGGGTTCCGGAAGAGTATCGGATAAAACCGGAGCACCGGGGGGTTACCGGAACCCCCCGGGGGGTTAATGGGCCTTATGGGCCTAATGTGGAGAAGAGGAAGGGGCTGCCACAGCAGGCCGCGCGCCCCCTCTCCCCCTAGTCCGAATTGGACAAGGAGGGAGGGGCGGCGCCCCCCCTTTCCTTCTCTCCCTCCACCTCTCCTAGTTGGACAAGGAACGGGAGGGGAGTCCTACTCCCGGTAGGAGTAGGACTCCTCCTGCGCGCCTCCTCTAGGGCCGGCCGCACCCCCCCCTTGGATCCTTTATATACGGAGGCAAGGGGACACCCAAGACACACAAGTTGATCCACGTGATCTGTTTCTTAGCCGTGTGCGGTGCCCCCTGCCACCATATTCCTCGATAATACTGTAGCGGAGTTTAGGCGAAGCCCTGCTGCTGTAGTTCATCAAGATCGTCACCACGCCGTCGTGCTGACGGAACTCTTTCCCGACACTTTGCTGGATCGGAGTCCGGGGATCGTCATCGAGCTGAACGTGTGCTCGAACTTGGAGGTGCCGTAGTTTCGGTGCTTGATCAGTTGGATCATGAAGACGTACGACTACTTCCTCTACGTCGTGTCATCGCTTCCGCAGTCGGTCTGCGTAGGGTACGTAGACAATACTCTCCCCCTCGTTGCTATGCATCACATGATCTTGCGTGTGCGTAGGAAAATTTTGAAATTACTATGAAACCCAACAAATTTCACCGCCACTTTCCCTGTTGATGCTGTCACATGGGACCAGTTTCAGCAGGCTTTTCGAACTGCCCATGTTTCAGCTAGAGCTATGGCCATGAAGAAGCGAGAGTTTCGCAACTTGCACCAAGGAGGATGGACGGTTGGCCAGTATGTGGATGACTTTAGTAAATTAGCACGTTATGCCCCAGATGACGTTGCTATGGATGCAACAAAGCAAGAGAAGTTTCTGGAAGGACTGAATGATGAGTTGAGCATGCAGTTGATGGTAGCAACCTTCAACAATTACCAGGAGTTGGTAGATCGTGCTCTCATGATTGAAGGGAAGCAGTAGCAGATTGAGAATCGCAAGAGGAAGTATGGACAAGGGAAGTACAATTCAGGAGCTCAGCAGAAGCCACATTTTACCCCTAGACCGGGAGGACATTTCCAGCATACCCATGGAGGAGGTAGCTCGCACAATCATAATGGCCCCAAGACTAGTAATGGGAATGGAGGAAGCAACGGCCAGAACCGCACCAACCCATCAACCCCAGCCAAGAAAGACCTGAGCCAAGTCACTTGCTTTAAGTGCCAGAAGACCGGATATTATGCCAACGAATGTCCTGAATCATAGAATGGAAATGGCAATGGAAGCTCTGGGAAGAAGCCGAACCCTTTCAATAGGGGACAGGTGAACCACGTTAACGTGGAGGAGGTTGAAGAGCAGTCGGATGCAGTAATCGGTAAGTTTTTGGTTAAGTCACTTACTGCACTCGTTCTTTTTGATACTGGTGCATCGCATTCATACATATCAAGGGGATTCGTGGATAAGTCTAAACTACCAACCCAAGCCCTTAGGACCCCTCTGTTAGTAAGTTCACCTGGAGCAGAGTATGTGGCTAGCCGATGGTGCGACCGGATACCCTTAACCATTGGTAGCCATGTTTTTCCCTCAGACTTAATAGTGTTGGAAGCTCAAGGATTGGATGTGATATTAGGCATGGATTGGTTGTCAAAGTATGAAGGGAATATTGAATGTGCCAGTAAGTCAATTTTGCTTACCACCCCAGAAGGAAGAAGGATCAAGTATGTATCCCGACATGTGCCAAAGAGGACTCAAGTAAACTGTTTAACATGAGTTGTACAGGAGGAAGTACCAGTAGTGAAGGATTTCCCCGAAGTATTTCCAGAAAAGTTGCCAGGCATGCCACCGGATAGAGATATTGTGTTTTTGATTTAGCTTTTGCCAGGCACAGGGCCAATATCAAAGAGACCATATAGGATGCCTGCAAAAGATTTGGTGGAAATTAAGAAGCAAATTAAGGAGTTACTGGATAAAGGATATATTCTCCCAAGTTCTTCACCTTGGGGATCGCCAGTACTTCTAGTAGAAAAGAAGGATGGATCGTTAAGGATGGTTGTTGATTATCGAGGTTTGAATGAAGTAACTATCAAGAACAAGTACCCACTACCAATGATCAATGATCTATTTGATCGATTGCAAGGAGCTAAGGTATTTTCCAAGATTGATCTGCGATCAGGATACCACCAGTTGAAGATTCGAGAACAGGATATACCTAAGACGGCTTTTACCACCAGGTATGGGCTGTACAAGTATACCGTTATGCCATTTGGTCTGACTAACGCACCTGCATATTTTACGAACATGATGAACAAAGTGTTTATGGAGTTCTTGAATAAGTTCGTCGTAGTGTTCATTGATGATATCCTGGTTTACTCGAAGAATGAAGAGGAGCATAAGGAGCATTTGCGTTTGGTTCTTGGAAAGCTCAGAGAACATCAGTTATATGCCAAGTTTAGCAAATGTGAGTTTTGGTTGAAAGAAGTTGGATTTCTCGGACACGTTATATTCGGAGAAGGTATAGCAGTAGATCCCACTAAAGTTGATACCGTGACCAAGTGGGAAGCACCAACCATAGTTGGAGAGATCCGGAGTTTTCTTGGACTCGCAGGATACTACCGGAGGTTTATTGAGAATTTCTCAAAGATTGCGAAGCCTATGACGGAGTTGTTGAAGAAGGATACCAAGTTCATATGGACGGAGGAAAGTGAGGCTAGTTTTCAGGAGTTGAAGAAACGTTTGGTTACCTCACCAGTGTTGATTTTACCGGATCAGACCAAGGATTATGAGGTGTATTGTGACGCTTCACGACGAGGACTTGGAGCAGTGCTTATACAGGAAGGAAGAGTTGTTTCATATGCCTCACGACAGCTTAAGCCTCATGAGTTGAATTATGCTACGCATGATTTGGAGTTAGCAGCCATATGCATGCACTAAAGACTTGGAGACATTTTCTGATTGGAAACCATTGCGAGGTGTACACGGATCATAAGAGTTTGAAGTATATTTTCACCCAGAAGGAGTTGAATCTCAGACAAAGGAGATGGTTGGAGCTCATCAAGGATTATGATATGAGATTGCATTATCACCCTGGAAAGGCTAACGTAGTAGCTGACGCGTTGAGCCGTAAGAGCCACGTCAACACCTTAATGACGGGAGATTTACCAAGGGAGTCAGCCGAAAATCTTCGAGAGCTATGTTTGGAAATAGTCCCGAGAGGCTATGTAGCAGCATTGGAGATTCAGTCTACTTTGATGGATAAGATCAGAGAAGCTCAAAGGACTGACAAGGAGATTGTTTCTATTAAGGAGAAAATGAGCAAAGGAAAGCTAAGGGATTTTGTGAGGATGAGCACGATACCCTATGGTTTGAAGACCGTGTTTTTGTGCCAAATGATCCAGAGATCAGAAAGTTAATTTTACAAGAGGCCCATGATTCACCATACTCGATTCACCCAGGAAATACCAAGATGTATTTGGATTTGAAGGATATTTTCTGGTGGACCGGAATGAAGAAGGATATTGCGGAGTATGTAGCAGTTTGTGATGTATGTCAGAGAGTGAAGGCAGAGCATCAGAAGCCAGCAGGATTGCTACAACCATTGCCAATACCCGAATGGAAGTGGGATAAGCTAGGCATGGATTTTATTACAGGATTGCCCACAACACGTTCGGGCTATGACTCGATATGGGTTGTAGTCGATTGTTTGACAAAGGTAGCGCATTTCATTCCAGTGAAGACTACCTATACTAGTGCAAAGTTGACAAAGATATACATGACTAGGATCGTATGTCTGCATGGAGTTCCAAGGAGCACTGTATCAGATAGAGGAACCCAGTTTACCTCAAAGTTCTGGAATCAGTTGCATGAGACTTTGGGAACCAGACTGGAGTTTAGCACAGCTTTCCACCCGCAGACAGATGGACAGACTGAGAGAGTCAATCAGATTTTGGAGGATATGCTAAGAGCTTGTGCGCTAGACTACGGATCTAGCTGGGACGAGAATTTACCGTATGCAGAGTTCTCTTACAACAACAGCTATCAATCTAGTTTGAAGATGGCCCCTTTTGAAGCCTTGTACGGAAGGAGGTGTAGGACCCCATTGTCCTGGGATGAAGTTGGAGATCGCCAGTTGTTTGGACCGGATCTGATAAAGGAGTCTGAACAGAAAGTGAAATTGATTCGCGATAGGCTCAAGGTAGCTCAATCCAGGCAGAAGAGTTATGCAGATTCTAAACGCAAGGAGATAGTTTACGAAGTCGGAGACCGAGTTTATCTTTGAGTATCACCACTTCGAGGAGTTAAGCGCTTTGGAGTTAAGGGAAAATTAGTGCCACGTTTTGTAGGCCCATACAAAGTTTTGGAGCGTATGGGAGAAGTAGCCTACAAGTTGGAATTGCCCGAAGGATTGTTGGGAGTTCACGACGTGTTCCATGTATCCCAGTTGAAGAAGTGCCACGCAGAGATGGCTGACATACCGCTGAGAGATACAGTACCACTGGAAGCAATTCAGTTGGACAGTGATTTGAACTATGAGGAGAAACCAGTCAAGATTCTAGAGTATGCCAGTCGAGTCACCCGCAGCAAGGTTATCAAGTTTTGCAAGGTTCAGTGGAGCCACCACACAGAGGATGAAGCCACCTGGGAATGAGAGGAAGGATTGCTGAAAGACCACCCTCACCTATTTTCTAGCCAACCCGAATCTTGAGGGCGAGATTCATCTTAAGGGGGGTAGGTTTGTAACATCCCAAATTTTCAATTTGGAATGTTATACACTAGATCATCATTGCATATCATATTTATTGCATTTTGGTTGATCCTAGAAATTTTTCGCAACTCAAGGACCCTCGGAGAGAGTTGGGGATTTCGTTATTTTCATATTTGAGTTGTCTCAAATTTTGAAAATAGGATCTTTTGATTTTATTCATTTTATCTTCAATCATTTCTATTACAAAAAAATGAGAGAGGGAATAAAATTACTTTCCCAAAATAAAGAAATATTGAGGATTTAATAAAAATCAAATCAGATTTTATTTGGTTTTATTTGCTATTTTATTTGAATTTAGGAAAAATACGAGTTTTTCAAAATTGCATTTAGGCCCCAAATAAATGTTCATCCTGTGCGGCTTGATTTTAGAAGCCGGGAAAACTTTATTTCAGGATTTTTGGAGTCCGTTTAGTAGTCCTTTTGTTTTTTTCTGAGCGTAACTATTTATAAAAAAACGCAACCAACCTACAGGCCGTGTCCGAACCGGACACTAGGCCCGTCCAGGCTTTATAAGCCGGGGAGCCCAGCTCGGGACCTCCCAAACCCTAGCGCCCAGCCCCCGTCGCCCTAGCACCGCCGCCCCGCC